>NW_020664465.1:324958-432123 GCF_002925995.2 Terrapene triunguis | reverse complement strand
GGCTTATGACAGATACACTGCCATATGTGAGCCACTGCATTACTTGAAAACAATGAGTGAACCGGTCTGTATGTGGATGGCAGGTGGCGCATGGATAGCTGGCTTGCTAAATTCCCTTGTCAACACTCTCCTTGTAACCGACTTACACTTCTGTGGGCAAAAGGAAATTAACCATTTCTGCTGTGAGCTTCTGGTTCTATGACCACTTTCTTGCACTGACATGTTTATCAATGAAATGGTGCTGTTTGCCTTCACTATGATTTTAGAGATGCTCTCCCTCCTGTTAACCCTGATCTCTTACATGTTCATCATCTCCACCATCCTGAGGATACCTTCCAAGGAGGGAAGATGTAAATCTTTCTCCACATGCATCTCCCATCTCATTGTGGTTGGTTTGTTCTATGGGACCGGGCTTATAAGCTACATACGAACTGACTCTAGCTACTCTCTCATTCTGGAAAAGGTGGTGTCCATCCAGTACAGTGTCTTAACTCCCATGTTCAACCCCATCATCTACAGCCTGAAGAATAATGAAGTGAAATGTAGTGTGTGGAGAGTGCTCAGAAATTGCAAATAGGAAGAGATTAATGTGAACTTGGTGTCTGAGGGTGAGATTTTTAAAACTACCATAAGGTCAGATTTTTAAAGATATGTGGGGCATATGGGATTTTCAAAAGCATCTAGGTGCCTAACACACATTGAAATCAAATCCCTTAACCACCTTTGAAAATCTCAGTCATAAGACATGCTGACTATTAGCAGTGAAATAGAAGTACCTATAAATGTATTGGTAATACGTGATATGTCTGTTTGTCAGGGCAAGATCCTCAGCTGGTGTAGCTTGCGAAAGATCCATTGACTCCAGTTGGGCCACATGGATTTATGCAAGGTGTCAACCTGGCACATTGCTTTCAGTAGAGCCATGCCAAGTAAAACCAGCTGTAGATCTGGCATCTGGCATGCCTTCAGTGGAGTTACACTGATATAGAAAAGCTAGGGATCAGGTTTCTTGACTCCATTTGTGTTATATCTATTTATACCTACTGGAGATATGATTCGCTGAGTCCAACTCAACTATGCTAAGTTACACCACCTGGCAATCTGAGCCCTATTTTTCTATTGAGAAATTCTTCTCACAGTTCATCTATAGAAAATTAAACATGCTTGTAGTACTGCTGTCCTGTTCTCCTACATTTGTTTCACTCAGCTATTAAATTTCTTCTTAATAAAATTGTAAGATCTTTGGTCCATGGATTCTCTTTTAGATCCATCTGTAGAGTAGAGTTCTTATACTAGATGCTGTGGGCTAGATTCACAAAAGGACGTAGGCACCTCACTGCCACTTTAGGCACCTAAATCCCAGAATCAAGCCACACTGGAATTCACAAACCCCCTGCTCAGCTTCCACCTAAACTTGTTCAGCACCTACATTTTTGCACACACATTGATGCCCCATGCCAGGCATCTGGATGCCTAAGACACAGAGTGATTCAGAAATGGGGAAAGATAGGTGTTCCTCCACCTACCTCACAGTGGTGACTTGGTAAATAAAGAAGGGATAACCTAACCTAACTAAAGTCCATATTCCCCAAATGAGAACTGGGTAAACTCCATTTACCAATGTTTACACTTGACTACACTATTGCTACAGGGCCAGGTCTCACCGGCATGCTCCGAGCTTGCCTACCCGATTGGGCCCTGTGACATTCTGTACCTCAAAGTAGTGCCCTGGACCCCCATATTCACCACTGTGATGTGATTATGATGTGTTTTGTACAATTCATTCCTTGTGAGGTATCATTTGAGAAGTCATGATCTGGTGAACATTAATATCCTTTTGAATTATGTGTGTTACCTGAAGTTGTACCTGAAGTTATGGAGTTTTGCTGTGTGTGTGTTACTGAAATACATTATGAGGTTGAGAGATACCCATAGCCCACCTTTCAGTGGCAACAAAGGAGCATCTGACAAGACAGATTTACATCAGGACCAGCCAGACATGTGTTGATGGCTTATCAAAGGATCAACTCTCCAAGAGACTCCTCAGAAAGGCCATGTACCCAATGGGGGCTGCCTGACCCCCACATCTCAGCAAGGATCTTTATAGCAGCTGGAAGAATGTATAAAAGAGAGACAGTGGCATTATCACTTGGCCTGTCTCCTCCCACATCTCAACATCTGGAAGATCGTTTGGAAGATTGGTTCCCGGCTCGAAAGGGGATCCTGCTTGTGTAATAAGATTGCCTGTAACATCTATTAGGATGAAAAACTGCTTGATTCAAATCTTGCTTAGTCTGTAGAATTTAGACTGCAATTTTATTTTTTATTTCTTATGTAACCAACTTTGATCTCTATGCCTGCTACTTACAATCACTTAAAATCTACCTTTCTGTAGTTAATAAATCTGTTTTATATTTTACCTAAAACAGTGTGGTTTTGGTTGAAGTGCTTGGGGAATCTCAGCTCAGGTTCACATGGACTGGTGCATGTCCACTACCCTTTGTCAGAAAGGTGAACTAATTAATGAGCTTGCACTGTCCAAGGCAGACTTGAGCAGTGTAAGAGGTATATTTCTGGGTTGCAAGGCTGGGAGCTAGGGTGATTTGTTGGTGCCTCTCTTTATACAACTCATGAGTGGCTTAGAGAGGATTCATGCAATTTAGCTGAGTGTTGGTCTCCACATGTTGATGGCTGAGTGATCACAGCACCTGGAGAAGTTTGCTGCTTGTCACAGGCATAGCATTGTAAAAAACAGCAATAATAATAACCATAATCATAAAGGGCCAGACTGTGATACACTTACTCTACCACCATTTAAGGACAAATTTTCACAAGTATTTAGACAGGTGAGACACCTAGGTCCAAACCCATCAAGGGACTTAGTGTATTTCCACAGTACAACTGCTCCAGTGGAACAGCTATGGTACTGCAGCATAATAGTATAGATGCTTCCTACATCAATGGAAGAGATTTTTCCCCCATCTATTCAGGTAATTCACCTCTTTGAGAGAGACAGTTGCTAAGTCAATGGAAGAACCTAGCTATCAACATAGGTACCATCACTCAGAGAGGTGTTGTTCCTACAATAGTGGAAAATCTCTTCCATTGCGGTAAGCTGAGTCTACGCTATAGGGTTATGCCAGCATAGCTATGTCACCGTACATGCTGCTATAGTCCCCACAGTGTAGACAAGCCCTGAGTATCATACAGACACAGAGAGAGATCTGGGCTTTGTTAGGAGAATGTAGACTGGTTTTGTTCTGTTTCTGTAATTCTGATACATATCTTGAAGGAAATATATTGAATTAAGTTAAACTTTAGTGAATTAGAATTACAGAACTGAGTTCATTGTGGGAGAATCGAGTCTCAGGTTTACACCCATAGGTTTTGGGGTAACAAGGGGAAGAAGGGGAGTGTGAAAGCTCAGACCCATCGCTCTAAAGAGAAAAATGATGCAGGATGCAAACTGACACCGGCAGACCAGGTGTCAGCTCATGCCAAGGCCTCACTGAACACAGATGAATGCCCAGCTGGAGACGAGTCAGGTTCACCCATGCATTAGTATTGTTAAATAGGTATTAGATTTATAAAGATGTGCAATACATGTGAGTTGCTGCCTGCATTAAGCTCACTTATAATGTCTGTATCCATGTTCTCAGTGTTTAATATTTAAGTGTTTGCTCCGTAACTGTAAAAGTGTTTGCCCTGAAACTGTCAAGAAAGGAGCATTACCAAGTGTGAAATAGGAGTTTACCACAAGAGGTGTCATCTCCTCTCCAACAAAGGAAGGTCCATAGACACCAAACAAGCCATCGTGGAACATCAGTGGACCAAAGACTTTGTGGATTGCTTGCCCCTGCCCGTCCCCCCCTCCCCCATACACACACACAAGCACTCATCTCATCAGCTTGAGCTCTAGGTGCAAGGAATAAAAATCCATGTTAAGAAATTGTTGTATCTATGCTGCTAGAACTTGTCCCTGCCAGCAGGTATATGGGATCTTGGGGAGCAATTACCACACGGGTGGGGTGACAATTAATTTCTTTATTAAAGGAAAAAGGAAGTGGTGGGAATTTAACAATGAAATACAATGGGATGGGGTGTATAGGGTGTTTACAATAGACAATGATGGGGGGGTTCTTCTAGTAAATGGGATAGGGGGTTTCAATAGTGGGGTACAAGACAGTGGGGTACAATACAGTTGGTAACCAATTAACACTGAAGTATAAATGTAAGAGGTAGCTAACAATTTCTATGTAAAGAGTGTGTCACAGCAGCATATAACCAACTAACAGTATGGGTCAAATGGGTTAAATAACCAACAACTTTAGGTAAAAATGTGTCCCAGTGGTGTAAATGTAAAATGTGAGGTGTGTTAGAGAGAAAAGGGGTAACCAATGGGGTTTTATGCTAGAAAGAGAGAGAGCAGACAGGCTGTAAGTTTAACAGCAGAGAGGAAGAGAGAGAGAGAGAAAGAAAGTGGTAGAGAAGTGAGGTTGGGGGATGGGGGAAGAGGAGCACGTGGTGGAGGGAGATTTAAACTCAGGGAGACACAGAACAGACAGGCTGCAAGTTTAAACAGCAGAGAGACAATTATACAAAACACAGCAAAATCTTATCTATGATTTAACTTAACCAAAACTACACAAATTAGCAAGTAACAAAACACGATGCAACAATTCTTTAAGCCTAACTTACAGGGTACAATGCAAGCAATTTTCTAAACCTAATTTAACTACAGCTATGCAAAATGAAATTACAACTTATCTAGACTAAAGGACAAAATCTAACCTAATGGGTGCACCTTATACTAGAGGTAGTTTCAGAGGGCAGAGTGGTGTGTGCCCAGGATACAGCTCCAAGGGGGGAGGGGGATTTAACTAGTGGTGGCTGCAAGCGGGGTATCTGCAAGCTGGCAGCCCAGGATACAGTCCAGGAAGGCACAGGCTTATTTCTAGCAGCAAAGGTGCTGCAAAGCAAGAAACAGATTACAGATACAGACCAAGGAGTTTAAGAGAGGTTTTAAGACACAGACCAAGGTTTAGCTTGAGTCTGTGTGCTGGGGAAACAGAGCCAGTAGCTAAAGTAATAAAAGTATAGAAAGTTTCATAGAGGGATTCTTACCAGTCCCCAAGGCAGCAGCAAAGGCAGAAGCAGCAACAACATCAGAAGAAGCAAGGAGGGCTCGGTATGGTCTTGATAATCAGGAGGTCTCTCAGGCAGCAATTCGTTCTTCGTGGGGGAGGTTAAAAAAGGGGGTACGCTCAAAAATAAAATGAGAGCGGAGAAAGGACCCCCCAGAACCCCTGGCTGATCAGACCAAGTAGCAATGCAGGAACCTTTCTGATATTTGTTTCAAAAATGCCTGTTCTTAAAGGCAATCTCAGGCAGTTTCCCCACCAGTAATCCTGATAGGCTCCTTCTGTCACAGGGGAGGAGATACAGGGAAAAACTGCAGGTATGGAGATATCCCATCTCCTAGAACTGGAAGGGACCTTGAAAGGTCATCGAGTTCAGCCCCCTGCCTTCATTAGCAGGACCAAGTACTGATTTTGCCCCAGATCCCTAAGTGGCCCCCTCAAGGATTGAACTCACAACCCTGGGTTTAGCAGGCCAATGCTCAAACCACTGAGCTATCCCTCCCCCCCTTGAGCATAGAGGTGAGCATAGAGACATGCCTGGGCAGAGTCCTGGACCATAGGCGTGACTTCCCACCTCAGGACTCAAAAGCACATGAGGCCTATGACTCATGCCCAGGATCTCAAAAACACATTAGGTCTTGCAGCTCTGGACATTGCCTACCCTACACCGAGCCCAGGTTTAACAAGGTGATAACAGGACCAACCCTTTGAACAGGGCAGTATTCCCACTTAGCACGTAGCACAAGTGGCCATCCCTTTGAGAAGGGCAATGGCTCTTGGTAAACAACTTAAGGGGCCCTCCCTTTGAGAAGGGCAGTGGCCCTGGTAAACAACTTAACAGCCAGGGAGGGGCGGCCACAGGAGGAGAACAAAAACAAAATGGAGTAAGGGGACAGCTGTAAGAAACAAAATGGAATAGGGGGAAAGCTGTAACAGACAGAACTCTCAGGGTATATCTACACAGCAACTAGACACCCATGGCTGGTCTGTGCCAGCTGATGCAAGCTCATGGGTCTCAGGCTGTGGGGCTGTTTCATTGCTGTGTAGATGACTGGGTCCGGGCTCTAGCCCCCTATGAGGGTGAATACCCAATTTTCCACTGAAAAACTGTTTTTGATGGAAAAATTTCAATCAGCCCTAGATAACAGCATACTGAAATCACAGAGCAATCTTCTCTCTCCCATTCAATAAAGAAAGAGATTGCTAGTCTGGGAGAATAAATCCAGCTCAGTACCTGTTCTGGGTAACGCTTTGTGTTTACTCACTCAGGAATTATCTGGGGTATATTGTGACCCAGTAGCGCCTCCCCCCCCCATGTTTAAAAACCCCTTTGTGATCACTTAACCATTATTACTTAGTGGCTGTGCTATCAAACTCCAGTGCGTGAAAGGGCAGCAGAATACCCAACAAGGAAGTGTTTTATAGTCCTTCCTCCTAATTCTCAGACTTTTCACAGAAGCGAGTAATTCATATCTCCTTTTAAATGCAGATTATTTTGCTGTTTTGTTGTTGATTATGCAATAGAAGTATAGGAATTGACAGAAATTGACATAGTAATTATCAAAAAGAACAAGAGTACTTGTGGCACCTTAGAGACTAACAAATTTATTAGAGCATAAGCTTTCGTGGGCTACAACCCACTTCTTCGGATGCATATCCGAATTATCAAGTAATTATCAAGTTATGCATCTAATCCAGCATCCTGATTCCAACTGTGGATAGAACCAAATGCAGCAGAGGCAGGTGTAAGGACCAGCCATAGACAGCTGAAGGATAATCAGTTCCCTACATTAGGTATCATCTTGAATCTCTAATAATTAGAGACTGGTGTAAGCGCTGAAGCATGAAATTTAATATCCCTTCCAAAATGTATGTGATTATCACTTAACCCTGGATTTTCTTGATATCCATCAAATTGTCCAATCCTTTTTTGAATCTTGTTAAGATCTTGGCCTGAACCATTTAATGCGGCAATGAGTTCCACAGTTTAATTACTTGTGTGGAGGGGGGAGTATTTCCTTTTAATGGTTTTGAGTTTCCCAAGTTTTATGTTTGTTAACCTTAATTATTATGCCACAATTGAACTTAGTGAGTTTATTCAAGCCAAAGCAATTGCTCTGACCAGCATATATTGAGTTTCAAAATAGTTGTATTTAAAGGATGTTTTAATATAAAAATAATTAAATATTGAAAAAATATTGAAAATTCAATAAGCCTATGAAGAGCAATGTAACATTTTTTAAAGTCAAAAACAGTATTTAAACTGGTTAACAGACAGAGTTTAGCCGTGCCATTAGTGCAAATTGGAACACAATGGTGATTATGGAAACACAACTGTTGCCTCCATAGTACATTCTCTTACACGGAGTACATTTTTTCCCTCTCTGGGTGTCTAATAGATATCAGAACTGATGGACAAGAATAGAACTTCCCAATTATAGGTGTGATCTGCAAATTCAAGGATTGTACTATGATATTTTGACTATTGATTTTTCATGTTTTCTTTACTCTCAACAATGCTCACAATAGATATTATGTACATCAGTAAATATGATGTGTGTGATGCTTTTGCTGCTGAGTCTTTCTGCCATTGGTAAATGAGCCTATGTACTTGTCACCTCTAGAAAACCATGTAGTAAGACAGTTGTCTAAAGCAGTTACCACTGTGGCTAGTTCTCTATTACAGAAGCCAATCTCAAAATTGTATTTACATTAATTAGTTGCATTACATTGAATTAAATGTAGTTTCTTTGGGCTGCTAGAAGGAGAGATGGAAAGGGTAGACAAATAAGCATTAAAAAGGAGACCTTTTAAAGCTTCTAGGGTAAATTTTCAAAAGCATCCAAGTCCCATTTTAAAAAGTGATTTGGAATTTAGTGCCTGTTTTAAAGTATGTAGGTGTCTGAAGATGCAGAAAGCACCTAGGGAAATTTTCAAAAGTGCCTAGGCACCAAGCTCCCAATAGGAGTTAGGTATCTAGATCCAGATTTTTAAAAAAATATTTAGGTGCCAAACTCACTTGAACAACCTGGACCTTCAATGATTTGAAAAATCCCACTAGGCAGCTGCCTGCATCTTTGGGTGCCAAAATACCTTTCTGGTCATAAGTGCTTTTGAAACTTTTACTGTTAATTTTACCTGAAATGTTGAGTACTAAGGCCAGTTGTCAGTGCAATTTAACAATAAAAAGGTAAAGGCTTGAGGTTTTTTGTGTGTTTCATGTTTTTGTTTGATGTTACTTGTTGGGGTTTTATTGTTGTTATTATTACTACCTATTTTCAAGGGGGACATTCAACATCAGCTATATAGTGAGACACTGGTTATGACCTTAATTAGAGGTGTAGGGTGTAAAATAATACACTCAAAAGGATTACTAAACAAAATAGTAAAATGTACTCCAGAGGTCAGGGGGTTAAGTCAAACTCCTTTTTCATAAGAAAGAAAGAAAGAAAGAAAGAAAGAAAGAAAGAAAGAAAGAAATGGAAGGCATTTACAAAGAACTCCATAATTATGTATATAATTAGATTCCAGGATTGTAAAAACATATCACAGGTCTCATTTTGTTCAGAATACCACAAGGTTCAATCACCAGTGGGATTTGTGGTCTGTTATCATCCATTTTTTAAGTTCTCAGCCATTTTGACTTTGCAAATTACACCTATCTGATGTACAGCTACCATAAGGCATGTATCTATGCCATGCCCAGAGTTCTAGAACACTGGGATTTCAGCGCTAACTCAACCAACCACCACCCTTACACTATGGCTAATTTGCATGCAACAATTTCATTGGCTATCCGAGGGAGACTGCACACATAGGAGGTTACATGGCCCAATTGCCACATGCATTTCATATGTTGTTTCTGATACTGACAATATCTAGATAGATAGATAGATAACAACTCACGATTTTAAGCCAATCTCAGAGGAGGGGTGAAGGGAAAGCCCTCTAACAATCCTATCTTCCCCCAGTTCATAAATCAGACTGGGGCTTAGGTGTCTGGCCCCACAGAGTAAGTCAGCAATGCACATGCTCAGACCAAACAAAATTAATTAATTAATTACTGAAATAATTTAACAATCATAAAGTTCCCAGGGTGTTTTCAGTACAAAGTACATGAGATATATGCTACTAAACTTTCACAGCAATGGTTCATGAGTCTAGAATGATCTCACAAGATCAGAGTCATGGATGGAATGGTGCATCTCTTGTGGATGTGGTGGCTGGGAATATTTTAAGCCCTTAGATTGGGTGAGTGGGATTATTGTAATAAATCAATGTCTTTGGCGAGTGGGAATGGACAGGTACACTGCCATAATGGATGGGAATGTCTTTGGTTGGTATCTATACTAAATGGGAATGCACCAGACTTGGGGCTGAGGTAACTGAAGAAAAAGTCAAGTTCTCTCCATTCCTACTGTGAATCCTGGTGCTCAATCAGCTGCCAAATTATTTAGGGAGCCCTTTTTTTGGCAACATGTTGTTGCATTCAAAGAAAGAACTGGCTCCCTCTTCATGGCTATTTCCTACTCCTTCCCATGGCTTTCTTGAAGGCAGCTTGCACATCCTTGTTCCTGAGGCTGTAAATCATTGGGTTTAGCATGGGTGTGACCACGGTGTAAAACACAGAGACCACTTTCCCAATATCCATGGAGTAGCTGGAGGAGGGGCAGAGGTAGGTGAAGAAACCCGGGCCATAGAACAGCAGGACGGTGAGGAGGTGGGAAGCACAAGTTGAGAAGGCTTTGCGTCTGCCCTGGGATGAGTGGATTTTCATGATGGTGGATAGTATGTAAGCGTATGATGTGGAAATCAACAGGAAGCAACTTCCACCTACTGCTCCACTGAGCAGAAAAACCAGCACCTCATTAAAATAGGTGTCCATGCAGGCCAATTTGATCAAAGGAGGGATCTCACAGAAGAAGTGATTGATTTCATTGGGACCACAGAAAGGTAGCCTGGCTATGAAGAACGTATGTAACATTGAGTAGACAAAACCACCTATCCATATAGCAATGGCAGAGCACATACAAGTCCTGTGGTTCATGATGGTTGTGTAGTGCAAAGGCTGGCATATTGCCATGTAGCGGTCATAAGCCATCAGGGCAAGAAGCAAAGATTCAGATCCAGCAAAGGAGATGAGAAAGTACAGCTGGGCCATGCAACTGGAGAAGGAAAGAGATTTAATCTTGGCAAACAACATCACTAGCATATTGGGGAGAGTGACAGAAGAGTATGAGATGTCTAAGAGAGACAAGTTGATCAGAAAAAAGTACATAGGAGTGTGGAGAGTGGTATCCACCCAGATAGCCAAGCAAATGGAGAGGTTGCCAGCCAAAGTCAGCAGGTAGATAATCAGGAAGCTCATGAAGAGTAACGGCTGCATTTCTGGGAAGCTCGAGAGGCCCAGGAGTCTGAATTCTGTCACTGTGCTTTGATTGTTCATGTTTGTCACTTTACCTGCATGCAGGGACAAATAAGGTGTATATACTCAGTTGAAAACAACATGCGGATAATACAAGACGGTGGAACGGAGAGAAGGTATATGTATGCAAAACATATGTTCCACCATCTCTTCCTTTTCGGACCACATTCTGTAGTTCAGGGAGCATTTCTGTCTATCAAGCTCTTTGGAACATAATTAAGCCTTAAGCACTTACGTTTATTATTATTATTATCATTATTACTTCTAGATATATTCCCATGTAACAACATAAATAATAACACTTGATGTTCAATATTTATTCTGGCTGCACAGTCCTAATTTACATCAATCCATCATGGAAATTCAGCAGCTACCCAAAGTTCATATTCTCTGTTTTGATTTTTTTCCATCTTAATGACAGATTCTTTTAAAATAAAAGTTTAAAGCTCCTGTTAAAATGATAACTTCTTATCAGGGCTGGTGGAAATTTTTCTGCCCAAAAAACTCTACAAGCACATTCTGGAATCCATCTTGATTCAGGAGAGAAAGTGCATGCTTAAAGTTAAACAAATGTTTAAGCGTTTTCCTCAGTATGGATGGATTAATTCCTTATTCCCTGGGCAACCTGGGCAGCAGTGACCCTGAGATGGTTGAGTTCGGGATCCTCACAAAAGGAAGAAAAGAGAGTAGCAAAATATGGACCCTGGACTTCAGAAAAGCAGACTTTGACTCCCTTAGGGAACTGTTGGGCAGGATCCCCTAGGAGGCTAATATGAGTGGGAAAGGAGTCCAGGAAAGCTGGCTGTATTTTAAAGAAGCCTCACTGAGGGTGCAGGAACAATGTGACAGATGATTTGGAAAAAGCTGAAGTACTCAGTGCTTTTTTTGCCTTGGTCTTCACAGACAAGGTCAGCTCCCACACTGTTGTCCTGGGCAACACAGGATGGAGAGGAGGTGAGCAGCCCTCGGTGGTGAAAGAACAGGTTAAGGACTATTTAGAAAAGGTGGACATGTACAAGTTCATGGGTCCAGATCTAATGCATCTGACAGTGCTGAGGGAATTGGCTGATGTGATTGCACAGCCATTGCCCATTATCTTTGAAAACTTGTGGTGATCAGGGGAGGTCCTAGACAATTGGAAAAAGGCAAATATCATGCCCATCTTTAAAAAAGGAAAGAAAGAGAACCCAGGAAACTACAGCCTCACCTCAGTCCCTGGAAAAATCATGGACCAGATCCTAACTGAAACCATTTTGAAGCACTTGGAGGAGAGGAAGGTGATCAGGAACAGTCAACATGGATTCACCAAGAGCAAGTCATGCCTGACCAACCTGATTGCCTTCTATGATGAGATAACTGGTTCTGTGGATATGGGGAAAGCAGTCGATGTGATATATCTTGACTTTAGCAAAGCTTTCGACACGGTCTCCCACTATATTCTTGTCAGCAAATTAAAAAAGAATGGATTGGATGAATGGACTGTGAGGTGGAAAGAAAGCTGGCTAGATTGTCGGGCCCAATGGGTAGTGATGAATGGCTTGATATCTAGTTGGCAGCCGGTATTAAGTGGAGTGCCCCAGGGGTTGGTCCTGGGGCCAGTTTTGTTCAACATCTTTATTAACTATGTGGTTGATGGGATGGATTGAACCCTCAGCAAGTTCGCAGATGACACTAAGCTGGGGGGAGAGATAGATACGCTGGAGGGTACGGATAGGGTCCAGAGTGACCTAGACAAATTGGAGGATTGGGCCAAAAGAAATCTGATGAGGTTCAACAAGGACAAGTGCAGAGTCCTGCACTTAGAACGGAAGAATCCCATGCACAGCTACAGGCTGGGGACCAACTGGCTAAGCAGCAGTTCTGCAGAAAAAGACCTGAGGATTATAGTGGATGAGAAGCTGGATGAGTCAGCAGTGTGCCCTTGTTGCCAAGAAGGCTAATGGCATATTGGGCTGCATTAGTAGGAGCATTGCCAGCAGATTGAGGGAAGTAATTATTCTCCTCTATTCAGCACAGGTGTGGTCACGTCTGGAGCATTGCATCCAGTTTTGGGCCCCCCACTTCAGAAAGGATGTGGACAAATTGGAGAGAGTCCACCAGAGGGCAACAAAAATGATTAGGGGGCTGGGACATATAACTTACAAGGAGAGGCTGAGGAAACTGGGCTTGTTTAGTCTGCAGAAGAGAAGAGTGAGGGGGGATTTAATATCAGCCTTCAACTACCTGAATGGGGGTTCCAAAGTGGATGGAGCTCAGCTGTTCTCAGTGGTGGCAGATGACGAAACAAGGAACAATGGTCTCAAGCTACAGTAGGAGAGGTCAGGTTGGATATTAGGAAACACTATTTCACTAGGAGGGTGGTGAAGCACTGGAATGGGTTACCTAGGGAGGTGGCAGAATCTCCATCCTTAGAGCTTTTTAAGGCCTGTCTTGACAAAACCCTGGCTGGGATGATTTAGTTGGTGTTGGTCCTGCTTTGAGCAGCGGGTTCAACTAGATGACCTTCTGAGGTCTCTTCCAACCCTAATCTTCTATGATTCCTTTAGTCCCCTTTGAAAATTTCTCAGCATTGGTACCTCACTTTGCCATCTGTACAATGGGGATTTACCATTTCACACCTCACAGAAATAAATCTAAACATTAATTGAAATTCTAAAGCAAAACTTGTTTTATCTTTGAAATTCAAATTTTTAAAAATATTTTTCATATGAAAGTGGAACAATTTTAATCCCTTCCTGTGTGAAAATTTTTTCCATCTTACTTTTAAGAAAGAGATTTATTTCTTCTTTGTTCTTTTAAAAATGTTTTTAAAATCCTTTCACATTCACAGAATATTTTTAATTTCACTGAAAATGTAAAAAATGGAAAATCACACCATAAAGACAAAGAAATGAATTAACAAAAATCTTTCAAATTATGCATTTCCTCACAATGTTTTCTATTTTTTTGATAAGCGCTAATTAATTCATAAAATATTTTAAATATGTTCAGATATATGGGAAAATCAAACAGATTTGCCAGAGTTTGAAAGCAAAACACCTATATGTCTTTGCATGACTGGGGTCTTAAATACATAGTCTCTGCAAAATTATGAACTGCACTTCTACTTCTTCTTCAAATCTATCATTTTTCATCCCTCGCTGTACTTTTTTTGTCAATGAAACTATAAATGAAATGTTAACTACGGTCTGTATTTTTCACAGAGAAAGGATAGACACTGTTCTGCACCTTGGTGTTTTCATGCAGGGGGTCACGTATTCCGATATTAAACAAATTGTTTCTTTCTGACATACACTTACCTACATGCTCCAGTCACCATGTGCTTTCCATGAGGCAGCAGATCTCCCAAAGAAAACAGACCTTGAAAAATTCAGTTTCTGAAAACCTTCTGCTGGTTGTCCTTTCTCCCAAGCCTTGGAGATGTTCTAATTGGTCTCCTCACCTTTCTGATGACACAGATTGCTGCAGGATAGTTGTTCTGCTTAATCTGCAAAGAGTTGATTCAAGGAGCATTTATAAATTATAGACCCACAGACGTAAGTGATGGGTTAAGACTCCCTTGAGTGTCTTGCCCATTCTCTTGACTCAGTAGAAGGACTGTTTCCTACAGAATCCTCATGTGCTTTCTCCTATCTAATTTTAAATGTCAACAACCTTGATCATGTAACTTTCTAAGGTTTCCCAGTGGGCATTGTTAAAAAGTTAATGGTATTTCACCATCAAGGCCTTGAGCTATCCTTTCACTGAAGTCTATAGCATATCTTCCAGTGCTTTGAACCTGAAAAGGAACACACCTGGGTTGTGGTTAAAGCAGTGGAGTGGAGGTCAGAAAACCTTAGCTCAAATTCTATCCATCTGAAGCAGATCCTCTTTGTGTCTTTGAACAAGTCACTCAGGCAGATTTGTAAAGGTATTTAGGCACCTAGTGGGATTTCAAAAGTAACTAGGTGCCAAACACCCATTGGAACCAATGAGTTTTAGACACCCGGATGCTATTGAAAATCCCTCCAAGTACCCAAATACCTTTACAAATCTGGTTTTCTGTGCCTTGGTTTACCCATCTTTAAAATGGAGACAATCATCTTTCCGTTCTTTCTTATTTATTAAGACTGGTATTTTTAAAGGACCCTAAGGGAGTTAAGCACTCAGCTTTTTCTACAGTTATATGCTCTATCTTAACCACAAGTAACAAGCTCAGTGAAGGAATTTCTTGGTGAAAATCTCTAGCCTGTGCTATGCAGGTGGTCAGAAGTAGATGATTTTAATGATTCCTTCTGACCCCAAAATTTATGCATCTACAAAATCTAATTTATTTTCAATAGCAGTTGGGCACTTAACTGCCCTAAGCATCTTTGATAAATCTTAGATTAGAAGGTTTTTGGAGTATATAAAATATGTATATACAATGACTAGGAGAATGGACTCCTGACCTCATTTGGGACTTTTACATGTATATAATAAAGAATATATGTTTCTTTCACTAGATGTTTATTTCTCTGTTAGCAGATCTATATCTGTGCCAACAGATGGTGGCTACATTCTTTTTGCTATCTGGGGAAATTTCCTTAGGCTAAAATTTCCAAACATGAAGATCTACAGTTAAGCATACAGGTGCTTAAGTGACTCACAACGTGACTCAGTCACCTAAATCCCTGTTTTAGCCTTCACTGCAACCCACAAAACTCCGGCCAAAAACTTGGTGCTTATGTTTTCAGGGTCAAATTTCCCTAGGCACCTCTGTTTCTGCCACTGGGTATGGGCAGTCCTGGCTCACTCTAGGAGTCCAGACACCTAACTCCCACATAAGCCCCAGTATGATAGGTGAACTGGCATAAGATAGGCAGGCAAAGACCTATTTAGTGTGCAGGACCTGATCCAATAGGCATGCTCAGTATAAAGTATTAAATAAAGCTTTCATTTTAACAACATCATTTGTTCCCTTTCCCTTTAGCTGAAGAGAGTTTATAGAAGAAAAAAAAAACACGTCTTGTTTGACAGTCTCGCAGACGGTATTGAAGATGGTAATAACTGTTCTTTTCGGTAAAAGAAAAGAAGTTGGTTGAGATGAGCTGGAGATATTGTTATTGCTACTCTGTTAACATCCTTTAATTGCAGCCAGACTGTGGGATTCAGCTGGAGCTGGTTGAGGTGTTGGACTCATCTGTGTCCCTTTCTCTGGCCTGGTCTGGTCCAGACATCTCTCAGGATGAGGACAAAGGAAGCCCAAGGTCCCAGAAGATGGTAGGGGTGGCAGTTATGATGATGAAATTTGCTCCAGTAGCCTCCGTCCGTTCTTCCTTCCCCCCCTTCTTTCTTTAAGGACTCAGAAAGGGGAGCAATGGTTGGAATAGCCCATCCCCTTATTATTTTGTCCACCAGTTAGGCCTAATATCCAACACACCAATTCTGGTTCACTAATTTATGGCTCCACATCTCTTGTTTTTAGCAAGCATGATTTCAGCAGTCCGTGAATTAGATCAACAAGAGCTTTTTGTTTAGACCAATTCAGTCTTTCTGTCTCCCTTTTAAACCTTCTCCCATCAAAGTTTGTTATTATAGGTTATTGTGACATCTTATGAACTTTCACATAATTTTTACAAAAAGCAACAGAGGATCCTGTGGCACCTTTAAGACTAACAGAAGTATTGGAGCATAAGCTTTCGTGGGTGAATGCCCACTTCATCAGACGCAAGACATTTTGATAATTGATAATTAACAGTGATAATTTTTACAGTTATGTTCAAAGTTAGGGTAAATTTTTAGCCCCAGTTATCATAACAAGGTTCAACTCCCTGCTCTCCCTAAAAGGAAAAACAAAGATCTGAGCCAGGGTCTCTCACACCTTTCAGGACAGTGTGCTAACCACTGAGATATGGGATATTCCAATGGAAAGCTCTCCTGTTGAAGCTGTTCCACTGTGCGCTAAATAATTGAAGAGTCATTGAGCCAGAAAAAAACTGGATAGCTTGGGCCTTCATCTCTGAGGTGGGAGACCTGGAGTCTAGTCTAGTTTTCCTGCTTCATTGACAGTGGAGCAGCTTCAACAGTAGAGACTGAGGGAGGGCTACATCAGAATATTACACAGGTCAGTGGTTTGGCCACATTTCCAAGAGTTGGGACACCCCTGTATAAATCCTTTCTCCCCTCAGGTTTAGGGGGGCTGTGACACTTTGTGCCCCAAAGCAACACCCTGGCACCCCCACATTCACCATTGTCATATAATTATGATATGCTTTGTACAAAAGATGCCTTGTGAAGTATCATTCTAAAAGTCTTGATCTGTTGAACATTAATAACCCATTGGATTGTATGTGCTGTCATTGTATGTGAAGTTATGAAGTTTTGCTATATGTGTGTTACTGAAAGATGTTGTGAAGTTGGAAACACCCACTACTAGCCTTTCAGATACAACTGTGCTAATGGACCAGCAACAAAGACAATGGACCATGGAAGAGCTTATCCTCACCTGTGAATGCTTCAGTCAGCCTATGGACAATGGTTGCCATGACTCATTGGCAGCAGGCAAGGGCTTGTGACCAGATCATATGATACTGAACTTCATTTTGGTACCTGTGTTTTTCCATAAACTGGGCTGGGAAATTGGCTTGAAACCAAGGGATTTCTTCCATATGGAATAAACTATAAAGTGGGGAAGTGACACAGCAGCCCACTCCCCACACAAGAGAACACTTGGAAACACCTGAGGAACGAAGACTGGACTTGGGGAAGTACTGGTGCTAAGCTAAAGGGATTTCTAGCCTGTGTATGGAAGCTTGATGGACTGTTGTACTATCTAATGGGGCGAGACACTGCTTGAGTCACATCATCATCTTCGCATGCACTTGTGGGAGCATAGATCTGGATGATTTTGAGGGTGTTGTTTCGGTTCAATCGGAGGTAAAGCACCTCAATACACAATGACTTCCAATAGCATGAGACAATTTTCGAAGACCATTCCTTGAAATTGATTACTTTCTGATCGATAGACGACGCATCATGCAGGATATTTCTGTAGTGCCATCATTCAATATCGGTAGTGATCATCACCTACTGAGATCCAGACTCGTGTTCATTGTGAAGGTGGAGAAAAAGGTGCTGTGTATGGCAAACAGAAGGCACCAACCGGTAGCTTTCGATGAGGCAATCCTGAAGGAAAAGATTTCTAGGGAAGATTGGAGTCTCCTGGACGACTGTGACAATGATTCTAATATGTATTCGTTATCTACTGCCCTATTTTCATTTGTTATGCTTATATTTTTGTTTCTGTTTTAACAGCTACTTTCACTTCCCCTCTTAGCCAAGATGGGGCTTTTGACCAATGTTGTTTTCTTTCAAAAATGGGAAATGGTGGCTTTTTTTGGCTAGTTTTGATCCACCAGAGTGCACAAACCCCCCTCCCCCTCTCCGGCCAGAGCTCTGCTTTACTGTGTTATATCCGAATTTGTGTTATATTGCGTTGCATTATATCAGGGTAGAGGTGTATATATTAAAAACAATAAAAGAGCCCAAGCTTATGCTAATAAGCTTATCAGAGATCACTCCGATTCCATCAGGGGCTCTGGCTGGAGCAATCCTTCCAAACCCCATCTGTCATAGGTTTCACCCCCACTCTGAACTTTAGGGTACAGATGTGGGGACCTGCATGAGAACCCCTAAGCTTAATTATCAGCTTAGATCTGGTTGCTGCCACCACCCAAATAGTTTAAAACAGCTGTTTATGAGTTATTTGGGAAACTTTGTCTTCCCTCCCAAAATCTCTCCCTCCCAAGTACTGTAACCCTTCCCTGGGTAACCTTGAGAGACTTTTCCACCAATTTTCTGGTGAACACCGATCCAACCCCCTTGGATCTTAAAACAAGGGGAAAAATTAATCAGGTTCTTAAAAAGAAGACTTTTAATTAAAGAAAGAAAGGTGAAAGGAAAACCTCTGGGAGAGAGCATACAAGTTTCTCTCACAGACAACAGATTTAAAACACAGAGGATGTTCCCCTGGGCAAAACCTTAGTTACACAAAAGAAATCCCAATTTGATTATCCCTCTAATGCACAAGACAAGTTACAAAAGAAAATAAACATAAACCTATTTATTTCTTCCCTAATACATACTACTTTAATAGGAGGCGAGGCTGATTCCTGGATCTTTCCTCTCTGGCACAAAACTAAATAAACTTTGAGACAAAGGAAATCTTCCCTCCTTCCTCTTGAAAAATCTTGTCCCCCCATGGGTTCCTCTGGTCAGGTGTCAGCTAGGCTAGGTGAACTTTTAACCCTTTACAGGTAAATGAGGAATTAACCCTTAACTGTCTGTTTATGACACCGTCCAAGGGGTTTCCTTATGGATTCAAGTTCTTCACAACCAGGGCCGGCTCTGGCTTTTTTGCCGCCCCAGGCAAAAAAGCCTCCGGGGGGAGGGCGGCGAGCCCCGGCGGGGGCTCCGCTCTCCCCCCGGCGGCCGGGGGGAGGGCGCCGGGGGGGAGGGCGGCCGGAGCCCTGGGAGGAGGGCGGCGAGCCCCGGCCGGGGCTCGGCTCTCCCCCCGGCGGCCAGAGCGCAGGGGGCAGGGCGGCGAGCCTGGCCGTGGCCCCGCTCTCCCCGGTGGCCGGAGCGCCGCGCCGCCCCCCTCCAGGTGCCGCCCCAAGCACAAGCTTGGTGGGCTGGTGCCTGGAGCTGGCCCTGTTCACAACTTCAGCTCAGAACAAGCTCCCAGGCATATGAAGCATCAGTAGGCCCAGTCCTTCTAACCTTACCCTAAGGATTGGGGCCCTCCATGGACCATGGGTCCTGTCCATTTGCTGGAACAGGAAGAAGGCCCTGAGCCAGTTTAAAACCAGGCTATTTATCCAAAAATCCTCTTTGTCTGCTGGTCCCTGGAGAATCCAATTTGAACTAGTGTATGTGAACCTCTCCGAGGATGGTGTCCAAGGGGTGAGAACAGAGGAATTACATTAGATCCTAGAAGAGTTACACACAATTCCACCACAGCATACACACAACTGTATTTTAATGCAATGGAAGGTATTAAAGCTAAGTCAGTAAGGGTTTGTCTTAATTCCTAATAAGCGATGGTCACATAAATACCACCCTATACCGGAAACCTACTGACCGCTACACTTACCTACATGCCTCCAGCTTCCATCCAGGACACACCACACGATCCATTGTCTACAGCCAAGCTCTAAGATATAACCGCATTTGCTCCAATCCCTCAGATAGAGACAAGCACCTACAAGATCTCTATCAAGCATTCTTAAAACTACAATACCCACCTGCTGAAGTGAAAAAAACAGATTGATAGAGCCAGACGAGTACCCAGAAGTCACCTCCTACAAGACAGGCCCAACAAAGAAAATAACAGAACACCACTAGCTGTCACCTTCAGCCCCCAACTAAAACCTCTCCAGCGCATCATCAGAGATCTACAACCTATCCTGAAAGATGATCCTTTACTCTCACAGATCTCGGGAGACAGACCTGTCCTCGCTTACAGACAACCCCCCAAACCTAAAGCAAATACTCACCAGCAACCACACATCACTGAACAAAAACACTGACCCAGGAACCTATCCTTGTAACAAAGCCCGATGCCAACTCTGTCCACATATCTATTCAAGTGACATCATCATAGGGCCTAATCACATCAGCCATACCATCAGGGGCTCGTTCACCTGCACATCTACCAATGTGATATATGCCATCATGTGCCAGCAATGCCCCTCTGCCATGTACATTGGCCAAACCGGACAGTCTCTACGCAAAAGAATTAATGGACACAAATCTGACATCAGGAATCATAATACTCAAAAACCAGTGGGAGAACACTTTAATCTGTCTGGCCATTCTATGACAGACCTGCGGGTGGCTATCTTAAAACAGAAAAACTTCAAAAACAGACTCCAACGAGAGACTGCTGAGCTGGAATTGATATGCAAACTAGACACAATCAACTCAGGATTAAATAAAGATTGGGAATGGCTGAGCCATTACAAACATTGAATCTATCTCCCCTTGTAAGTATTTTCACACTTGTTTCTTATCAAACTGTCTGTACTGAGCCATCTTGATTATCACTTCAAAAGTTTTTTTTCTCTTACTTAATTGGCCTCTCAGAGTTGGTAAGACAACTCCCACCTGTTCATGCTCTCTGTATGTGTGTATATATATCTCCTCAATATATGTTTCACTCTATATGCATCCGAAGAAGTGGGTTGTAGCCCACGAAAGCTTATGCTCTAATAAATTTGTTAGTCTTTAAGGTGCCACAAGTACTCCTGTTCTTTTTTCTTAATTCCATAGGGTTTGTCTAGTACATTGCGAGATAGTGTCGGTCTGTCACAGCAACACAATGGCTGATGGCATCCAGTGATGGCCATTGCAAGGCCGGGCCCATTAGCGGGGATGACTGGAACAATTCACACATGCCTGAGATTTTCAAGGAGCCAAAGGAAATTAGGTGTCCAAATTCAATATAATCCCTTATGATTCCTTGAAATTCCCATCCAAAATTAGCACTGGCCAGTCTTAGTTCCCTTGGGCACCTTGGAAAATCCAGCAGTCAGAAAAGCAAGTGTTAAATAATGTCCTGATGCCATTGTGTAGATTGGCGGGACCACAAGGCGCTGACTTTTATTTTTCCTGGTGGATGCTCCATCCCCACTCCGCCCCAAGACCCTGCCCCCACTCCACCCCTTCCCCTGAGGCCCTGCCCTTGCTCCACCTTTTCCCACCCCCCTTCCCCAGGGACCCACCCTGTGTTTGCTCACTTGTTTTTTTGTTGTTGTTCAGTTGTTTTTCTCACCACATATTTTACTCAGACATCTGATACACACTTGAGAGGAAATCTGCCTCTATTAAAGATTCACTGCTTCACACCCCTTCTATTGAGTGACAGACCGAAGCCAACACATTGCTATATAACTCGAAAGTCTGACATACACTTTGGAGAAAAGATCTCTGATTTAAAGATTCAGCCACCCAACTCTTTGGATTTTGACCTTCATCAGCATGAAGGATTCTTAAAGTAGGAGTAAAATATTAGTTAAGATTGCATACAGACATGTGCTAAAGTGAAAGTCCTCTGATTTTGCATCTCAAATGTTGTTATTAATATTTGTATTACAGTAACAATAAGGAACTCCAACTAACTGAAAGTTCCTGGCCGGCTGTATTATTAGTCCCATTTCAGAGATGAACAATGAGGCACAGAGAAATTAGACCAGCTCTACCTCCCCACCCACTAGGCCACACTTCCCTCCCATGAGTCCAGATTTCTAGTCCCTCTCCCCAGCACTAAGGACTGTTATAGGACAGGCAGTACTTATGTTTCAGGAAACATATCTCTTTGGGTCTGATTCCTCTTGACACTTTAATAATTCTTTTCTATTCTATTCTATTCAAGTTCTCCTTACGGAATGAAAGTCAGGACTCCTGGGTTCTATCCCCACCCCCACAGCTGTGGGGTGGGAGAAGAGCAGGATCTAGTGGGCTAGAGGAAGGGGGCTGGGAGCCAGGACTTCTGGGTTCTATGCACAGCTATTGGAGAAGAGTGTAATCTAGTGGGTTAGAGCAGGGGCCTGGGATTCAATATGCCTGAATTCTCCTCCTTGGGTCGATGCCCTTGCATCTGATCAATGCAAAGATGTCTTGCTCCTCTATTAAGCATAATACAATCCAGCTTAAAAACCCTAGTGAATTGTGGGATGTGTTATTGTTTGTGATCAGCATTTCTAAACTCAGTGTCAGTGTGCAAACCTTCCGGGGAGTCCAGCCCTGCACGCCAATCTCACCCACGTGAAATAGCTCAGCCAGCACACCAGCCAGCACATCAGGAGAGAGAGAATTTGACTTGTGCTGTTCTGAAGATCTTCTGCCTGCACATCAGTGGAAAGAGCTCATGGCTGCTTCTTCCATCAGGATATTACCAGATCCACTGGCATACAATGGGTTAAATCCCCCCACTCTCTTCATCCAGCCTGCTTACCTCTGGAGAAGCTAAGAGCAACTAGATTGCAGTGTAGACTCTCATACAAACCCATCTATCTCTCACCATACACCTCTCTCTCGCTCGCTCACTCTCTCTCCTTGTATCTCAGGCATGTTTTCCAAACATTAATCATTCTCATGGCTCTTCTCTGAACCCTCTCCAATTTTCTCAACGTGTTGGCACCAGAACTGGACACCATATTCCAGCAGCGGCCGCACCTGTGCCAAATACACAGGTAACATTTTTGTCATATATAGTTGCTTTTCAGTGAGGGAGTTATTATTTTTTTATAATTGGTTGTGCTTCCCCTGTAAGCCAGGCTGTTATTTTATCATGACTGTAGGCTTCTTTTTCATTGTGAGCTTGTGGTCTTTTGGGCATTTAGTAAAATATTTTAAACAATACCCTATGATCAGTCACATTATTTTCTGTTCATTCTTTCTCCCAGCTGATTTGGCTTATGATTATTTTCAGCTTTGTGAAATTGGCCCTTTTAAAGCACCATATAGATATAGCTATAGCTATAGGTATAGCTATAGATATAGATATAGATCACTGGTCTGGACTTTATTCTGTTTGCACATTGTAAATGTGATCAAGCCATAATCACTTGTGCCTAAGCTACCATTAATTTTTAATTCCGTGATCAGTTCTTACTTATTTGTCAAGGTGAGGTTTAATACAGAATTTCCCTGTGTTAGATGCAACACCTTTTAAGTTAGAAAATTGCTATCTGTAATATTTAGAAATTTCAAGGATGCTTTAGTAGTGACAGCAGGAGACACCTCCACCCCTCAGCTTATGTTACTCCAATTGGAATCTTCAGTAATTACGCAGGGCTTTTTTTCCCACTACACATCATTGATAGCTGTTCATCATTGATAACTGCAATGATAGCATTAAGGAGCTGTTCATCTATCTATCTATCGATCTATCTGTCAGTGTTGGTGGCTATTTGCTCTTCTGAAACTACAGGGTTGATTAAGCCTTAGTATTAATTAATGTAGGATAGTAAATGCTTTAATTACTAAAGCATTCATATCCGAAAAGCAAAATCTTTATCTGTATTGCAGAGTTTTGCAGTGGAAAGAAATTGCCATCTCAGCACCATGGATTCAGCAAATTCCACGCTGTAAGATACCAAACATAGCTGTGTGTGTATATATTTGTATTAAAAGGGTGAGGGTGAAGTTTCAATGCAGTAAGGAAGGAGAATAGTGGATGAATGAATGGATGGTTGCAGATGGATGAACAGATGGATGGATGGATAGATATAGACGGATGAACGAATGGATATATGTAGATGGATGAATGGATGGATAACTGGGTAGATGTGTGTGGATGGATGGAATGATGGAAGGATGCAGATGGATAGATGCATGAAGGATCTCTCTACCCATCAATTAATTCCTTTATCTATCCTCTATCTCTCTAAGCACTATCTCTCTGTCTAAGCTCTGACCATCTGCCAGTGTCTAGTTCTCTTTGTCTCAAGGTTGTCACACTGTCGCACCCCTGAGGTGTCTGGGGCTCTTACTAAAGGCTGTCCAGTTGGTTCCCTAGCAAAGGCCTGGGGAGCTGTCTGTCCTGCCAGGCTGGGCCAACAGGGAGACCAGCCAACACCCAATAGCCACGGCATTTTGCTCTTCTCTTTGTGCAGGTCCAATGACCCGCTGAGACCTGGCAACACAGGCGCAGTGCATGAGATTGTCTTGCTGGGCCTCTCACAGCCCCGGGTCCTTAGCCTGGCTTTGGCCATCCTGCTCCTCCTCTCCTACACCACCGTGCTGCTGGGGAACCTGTCCATCATCCTGACCATCCGTGCTGAGCCGCGCCTGGCTGCCTCCCCCATGTACTACCTCCTGGGCAACCTCTCCCTGGTGGACCTGTGCTACACCTCGGTCACCACCCCCCAGATGGCCCTGGGACTGCTCTCTGGCCATGCCACCATCTCCTTGGGCGAGTGTCTGGCTCAGCTCTTCTTCCTGCACTTCTTGGGCTGCACTGAGATCTTTCTCCTCACCGCCATGGCCTACGACCGCTATGTGGCCATCTGCCAGCCCCTGCACTACACGGCCATCATGAGCTGCCGCACCTGCGCCCGGCTGGTGGCCGGCTCCTGGATGGGGGCCCTGGCCCACTCTTTGGTACAGACCCTACTGGCCACCACCTTGCCCTACTGTGGCCCCAACCGCATCGACCATTATTTCTGTGATGTGGCCCCGCTGCTGGGCGTGGCCTGCACTGACACGTCCCTGGTGGAGATCCTGGTGGTGTCCAACACCGGGGCCATCTCCCTGGGCTGCTTCCTGGTGCTGCTGGTTTCCTACGGGGTCATCCTGGCTGCCCTGCGGCGCTGCTCCGCTGAGGGCCGGCGCAAGGCCCTGTCCACCTGCACGGCCCATCTGATGGTGGTGGCCATCTTCTTCGGACCCTGCATCTTCATCTACACTCGGCCCTTCTCCACCATCCCAGCTGACAAGGTGGTGTCGCTGCTGGCCACAGTGGTGACGCCCATGCTCAACCCACTGATCTACACCCTGAGGAACACGGAGATGAAGGGAGCCATGAGGCAGCTGTGGGGCAGGTGGGTGAGAGCAGAGAAGTGACTCAAGGGCCTCTCTTGGTGGCTTGCCAATTTGCTGTTATTCTGCGGTTTAATGTCTTGGCCTTAAAGCTTCACGCACCTGCTGGGGTATAGCCAGCTCTGGGGTGGGGCAACCAGGTAAGAGCTGTGCAGCAATGCCGCACAGGGTTGGCTCACTCAGTGCTGGGATGCTCTGGGGTTGGGAAGCTGGTTAACAGCCACACAGCAACACCACATGTAGATGGCTCACCTGAAGCAGAGATGCAGCTAGCTCTGGGGTGGGGCAGCTGGGTAACATCCCCACAGAACACCACATGGGGATGGCTCACCCGAAGCTGTAATGCAGCCAGCTCTGGGGTGGGGCATCTGGACAACAGTGACATCATGTGGGAAGTGGCTACACAGCAATTTAAGATGGGAAATGCAGACAGATTTAGGCCCATCTCCTCAGAGGCATGGAGGTGCCTAATTCCAATTGGTTTCAATTAGGCACCTAAGTACCTTTGAGGGTATGGCCTTAGTTACCTATTGGCACTTTGTGGAGCTTTGTGAATTAATAATGATAACAAGAATTGTGTTTTCTGCATTTTCTCCTCCTGCTGCTGACCACAAAGAAAACAGACTTTCACCAGGACACTGGATCTAACTTAATGCCCCTCCACTTCCACAGCAACCACCAGACGGTCTCTGATGACTCCAGCACAGCTCCCTTTAGCACCCCGAGGTGGCTGTGGAGTCAGTGCTCATTCTGAGGAGAAACCGCCCCCTACTGAGCCCTCTGCCCTGCTCCCTGCAGCACAGCACCCCCTAGAGCCCTGCAAAGCTGAAATGCCCCATTACAGTGCTAGGGGGCGCTATGCTGCAGGAAGCAGGATGGGGGCTCAGTAGGGGGCACTTTGCCCATGCTGCCCCAATACCCCAGCATGGTGCTTGGGGGCGCTGTGCTGCAGGGAGTGGGGTGGTAGCGCATGGGGCAGGCTGTGATATAGAGCACTCCCTTGTGCAACAATAACTGCCCAACCCAACAGAGACACCACTCTGGATCTCAGCACAGGGCAGCTGGGCCCAGGTACTATGGACATGACAAGGAGGAACTGACCAACTGGCTAAATAGCCTGGAACTGGGACAAAACCTTGGTGATCCAAGGTGACCTCATTAAACAGAAGGTGTCCCTGAGTTCAGGACTCCTGGGTTCTGTACCTAGCTCTGGGAGGGAAGTGCATTATAGTGGGTTAGCGTGGCAGGGGCTGGGAGTCAGGACTCCTGGATTCTATCCTTGGCTCTGGGAAGGGAGTATGAACTAGTGGTTACAGCGGGGGGCGGGAATGGGAGCCAGGACTCCTGGGTTCTATCCCCAGCTCTATGAGGGTAGTGAGAGCTGGCAGGTCAGAGTGGGCAAGGCTAGGAGTCAGAACTCCTCCAGGGTTCTATTCCTGGCTCTGCCACTGACTCATTGAGTGACAAAGCCACTTCCCTGCCTTGTGCCTCAGTTTCCTCATCTTTAAAACAGTACTAGAAATGCCCATCTTGCCCTAGGTAAAAAAATGTAGTGTTGTTGTAGATTTTCAAAGCTTTGGATGCCCCTTCAAATTAATGGAAATTGAATGCTTATATCTCTATGTAGCTTTGAAGATTTTAGCCATAAATGTAAAATGATAGCATTACGCTGTCTGCCGGCATGTGCGTCCATAACAGGGACATCATCTGAGCTTGAGCTTTGGACCTGCAGCACCTTTGCATGACCCACTCCCACTTGAGCTAAAGGAGCAACTCCCTCAGGAAATAGTAGTACTAGGCTTTTATCCTCCATGTGCACCAGCCATTGGAAAGGGACAAGCTACACACTTGGCCAAGGAAATACACTTTCTGTAACCTGATTTGCATGCGCAGATATTCTAGCCATGCTCAGTAATATGAGTGTGCAAATTTCCACACTCAGATGTGTGTGTGTGTGTACACACACACACACACACACAGTGTTTCTGTACCACTTATACTCTATGGCTCAGATTTAAAAGAGTATCCATTTATTAATCTTAAAATGTATTTAAATAAACTATTTACAGTATGTCTTACTTTATACACTGGCATGTTTCAAATAAAGCCCTGCTAAAACCCACTCTCCAAAAGGCTGTACAGAGATAAAGAAGACAGGGGACTGGAAGGTGGATGGAGGCAGGGATGAATACACACAAGTCATGAACATTTTTACACCATTCTCATTAAATTGTTTTTAACTTGCCCCCTCCTACCCAACACCCTCAAACCAGCTCCCAACTCTTCCACCATGAAAAACCAAAACACTGATGGGTCCTGAACAGAGCTGGGCAAAAGAATTTTGGCAACTGGTAAATTCACTGGAAAATGCACTTTTCGGGGCACCAAAACTATATAGCCAGAGAAGGAGCCATCTCCTTTCTAAGTGGTAGGGTACTCAGCTGGGATGTTGGAGATAGCTCTTTCTCTGGCTATTTTGTGAATGTTGTCTAAGTTCTGGGGAGAGGGTGGCGGGGCGGAAATTGTCCAAAACTATTCACCAATTTGTGTCAAATTCACATATAGTGCATTTTTCAGGAGGAGAAAGGATATGAAGATAGGGGAGGGTCCCAGAACCCGGGATCTAGCCCAAGTTTAAACATCTACACAGTAATTTAAAGCCCTGCCCAAGTCAGCTCACATGGGCCAGCTATGGTGTTTTATTGCAGTGTACACATACCCAAAGAGAGCACCGCATCCGAAAATCCCATAGACCAGGGCATGGTGGGAGACCCAAATTTAAATCCCTTCTCCCCATCAGGCAGAGAGAGAAATTGAACTCAGGTCTCCCACATCAGTGGCCTAACCACCCATCTAACCCATATAAGAGCAGTAACAGCTGTCCCCAGCAGCTACTTTATGAATCAGGCCTTTTAAAAACACCTGGAGACAACATGTTTCAGATTGAATTAAACATTTTGTTCGACCCCGACCCAAACCAAAAAAATTTCAATTTGCCAAAATTTGTTTTCAAATTTTCAAATCTGGTTCTACTTGAACCAAGTTTTTTTGGTTTCAAAAAAAATGTCCGGACTCTCATATTTGGAACTGCCATTATTCACCCAGCTCATTTGAAAAAATTGCATGGATACTTGTGAAAAAAAAATCACCCCTTCCCCCTATCACCCACATCCTTCATAAGGAGAAATCAAAATAATAACTTCTTAAGCCGTATGAAAAATGTTGTATTTATCTTCCGGAAGAACATGTTCCCCAGTTCTTCCCAAAAGCTTTCTTTTCCTTTATGAGAGCCCTGGAGTCTTGAATCCATGTGAGAAATTTCACACACAACTCCAGGGAAAACTTTCCCACTATTTTCCAACAATGCACTGCAACTGGGTCCCAGCTGAAGGGGACCTGCAGAGTTGTGGAAACTGGCACACAGAGCCCAATGCTGCATGAAAGGTTGTGCATGGATCATCGTGAAAATCTTTTTCACGAATTCCCCTGTCCACTGCCAACAACTTAAACCCATCTCCCCAAACCTACTTTATGAAATAAACCCGAAGCAGTAAGGGATCATGTACGACTCCATGATTCTAACCTTGTGCAAATCTTTCTCACCATTACTCCATGACCCCCCATCTCCTTCCTAACAACAACCCAAAACCAATTAGGGCACTGAGACCACATGAAAAATTCCTCACTGATCCCATTATTAAATGTGACATTTTGCACCAGTCCTCGTGAAAATCATTCCAAACAATTCCTTCCGCCACCAACCTTAACACGACACCAAAAACACCGAGACAGTCCAAAAGCCACATACGTTTTTTTCCATTGCTCCAGATGTCACATGAAAAAATTTCCACAAATCCTGCTGAAAAACATTTAACCTCCCACCCACTCACCTTCGAGACTCACTGAGGAGACACTGAAACACAAAGGGTGAAAAAAATGTGCAAGGATCCCAGTGTCACATGACAAATTTGGCAGAAATCCTCATTAAAAACACCCTGACACCTGCCTAAGAAGAAACCAAACATATTCGTAAAACCACATGATTTTTTTCACGTAGATCCCTATGCAACATGCAAAACTTTACACTGATCCTCGTAAAATAAATAAATAAATGAATAAATAAATCACTCTTTTTCTCTGCTCCCATTTGACTTCTATGTCCAACAAGGGAACCAAAGCCCATGCCTCAGTCGCTTCATGGCTTCCTTGACCTCCCGGTTCCTCAGGGTGTAGATAATGGGGTTCAGCACTGGCGTGATGATGGTGTAGAAGATGGAGGCTATCTTGTCCATCCGTGAGCTGGAGAAAGGCCGGAGGTAGACGAAAACGCAGGGTACAAAGATGAGGCTCACCACCATCAGGTGGGCGCTACAGGTGGACAAAGCCTTCCCACCACCCCCATCACCAAAGCGTCCCCTGAGGGTCACCAAGATGACACCATATGACCCCAGCAAGACCAGGAAGCAGACCAGAGAGATCAGGCCACTGTTGGACACCATGAGTATCTCTACCACGTAGGCGTCGGTGCAAGCTAGCTTGACCACCTGGGGTACATCGCAATAGAAATTATCCAGCTTGCTGGGCCCACAAAATGGCAGCCGGACCACCAACACCAGCTGAGTGGCAGAGTGGAGCAAGCCTCCAGCCCAGCAGGTTGCCAGGAGGCCCAGGCAGCGGTGGCGGCGCATGGTCTCGGCGTAGATCAGTGGGTGGCAGATGGCCACGTAGCGGTCGTAGGCCATGAGTGTGAGGAGGAACATCTCGGAGCCACCCAGGAAGTGAAGGAAGAAGAGCTGGGCCATGCAGCCCCCATAGGAGATGGTGCTGCCCTCGCTCAGCAAGTCGCCAAGCATCTTGGGAGCAGCCACTGAGCCGAGGGCCATGTCGATGAGCGAGAGGTTGGCCAGGAAGAAGTACATGGGGGACTGGAGGAGGCGGGGGTCCACCCACACGGTCACCACAATGAGGAGGTTGCCCAGCAGGCTGGCGGCATAGCAGGCCAAGACCAGGCCGAAGAGGAGAAGCTGGAGAGGGCGGGAGTGGGACAGGCCTAGGAGGGTGAACTGTGAGACCGCCGAGCCATTCATCAGCTCAATGCCTGGAAGAGAGAGGAAATAATGAAATTGGGAGGTAGCACATTGGAGGGAACCCAGGAGCTTTGGCTTCCATTCTTGCCCCTGCTTTTACCCACCAAACCCCACCCCCCACCCAGCACTGTGATAGAACCCAGGAGTCCTGACTTCCAGTCCGCCCCCCCACCCCGTAACTTATTCATAGATTTATACATTATAAGGGACCACTGTGATCATCTAGTCTGACCTCCTGCATAACACAGCCATCAAACTTGCCTGAATTAACTCCCATTTGAACTGGAGCACCACTTTTAGAAAGAAAAAAGATCTGATCTTTATTTTAAAATGGTTCGACTCCACCACAGCCCTTGGTTCAATAGTTAATTGCTCTCGCTTTTAAAATTTTGCACTTTATTTCCACTTTAAATGTGCCTAGCATCAATTTCCAGCCATTGGATCATGTTAGACTTTTCTCTGCTGGATTGAAGAGCTCAAATATTTGTTCCCCATGTTGGTACTTATAGACTATGATCAAGTCACCCCATAATTTTCTCTTTGTTAAGCTAAATAGACTAAGCTCCTTGAGTCTCTCGCTCTAAGACAGGTTTTCCAATCCTTTAATCATTCTTGTGGATCTTCTCTGACCCGTCTCTAACTTAGCAACATCCTCCTTGAATTGTGGACACCAGAGCTGGACACAATATTCCACCCCTGCCAAATACAGAAGTAAAATAACCACTCTATTCCTACTTGAGATTTCCCTGACTAGGCATTTTAGGATTTCATTAGTCCTTTTGGCCACAGTATCACACTGGGAGCTCATATTCGGCTGATTATCCACCACGGCTCCCAAATATTTTTGAGAGTCACTGCGTCCCAGGATGGAGTCCCCGACCCTGTAAGTATGGCCTACCTTCTTTGTTCCTAGATGTATACATTTACATTTAGCCGTATTAAAACACATCATGTTTGTTTGTGCCCAGTTTACTAAGCAATACAGATTGCTCTGAATTTGTGACCTGTCCCCTTCAGTATTTATCACTCCCCCAATCTTTATCAATGATGATTTTATATTCTCTTCCAGATCATTGATGAAAATGTTAAAAGTGTAGAGCCAAGACTGACTTCTGAGGGACCCCACTGGAAATACACCCTCACTATGATGATTCACTGCTTACAATTACATTTTGAGCCAGTTTTTAATCCATTTCATGTGTGCCAGGTTCATTTTGTATTCTTCTGGTTTCTTAATCAAAACATTGTACAGTAGCAAGTCAAATGCCTTCCAGAAGTCCACGTCTATTACATCAACACTATTACCTGTATCGACCAAACTTGTAATCTCATCAAAAAAGATATTATTAGTTTGACAGGATCTATTTTCTATAAACCAATGTTGATTGACTTTAATTATATTACCCTCCTTTAATTCTTTATTAATCAAGGCCCATATCAGCTGGTCCACTATTTTGCCTGGGATTGATGTCCAGATTGATAGGCCTAGGTTTCCCCTGGTTGTCCCATTTACTCTTTTTAAATATTGTCACAATGTTACCTGTCTTCCAGTCTGGAGCCTCCCCACTGTTTTGGTCACTGGGGCAGGGGGGCTGCCTCCTGGGTTTCGCGCAGCCAGCCTGAGTGCTCTAACCACTAGGCTATAGAGTCATTTCCAAGCTTGCTCTTTGGCCCAATGACTCTGTAATTATTTAGTCAGAGTGGAACAGCTTCAACAGGAGAGACTGAGCAGACCTCCCTCCCCCAATAGTCCAGTGGCTAGGGCCCGTGCTTAAGAGGAATCAGAGCCCTGTTCAAACCTCATCTGCCCATCACTTGGAAGGGGAACTTGAATCCATGGTTTCCCATACCCCAGGTGCATATTGTAACAGCTGGACTGAAATGAGGGAGCTGCTTCTTTCTCCCTCCCCCTGCCCCCAGCAGCTTTCTGTGGGCTCCACTGCAGGCCCTGATCTGGTAGGATTGGGCCCTGCAGGTGAGTTCGGCAGAGGAACGTCTGTATCCCTCCCCCCAGTTTGTACATCACATGGGGGCTTAGGTGGCTGGCCCCTACAGCACGTCTGCAGCACACAACACTCAGAGGCAGAAACATAGGCACGGAGGGAACTATTATTGGGAAACTGAGGCACTGAGTTAAGGCACCTACAGCATGGGGGGGGGGGGGGGGGGCAGAAATCCCAGTGAGGCCAGATTCTTGTATTTAGGTGCCTAAAGTGGCAGTCAGGGGCCAAAGTCCCTTGGGGAATCTAGCCCCCATTCACACACAACCACAGTCACACACACAATACAGTCACTGCCACACTGACTAGCTCCTCTCCCACCAGCCCCATGCCAAGCTGTTCACCAGGCTCACCTCCCCATACCCACCCCTGTGGGCAATGGGCAAGTGCCCTGCAATGAGTCATACAACCCAGCCTCAGCTCCCAGCTGGGGAGGGGGTGCGCATTGCACCCCAATGGTCCTGCAGAGAGCGCTGTCCCTTTGTACCCCAGCCCAAGGATCAATACCTCTAATCTCAGCTGCCTTCACTCCCTTCAGGGGCAGCTCGGCATCCTCCAGGGCTGGAGACCTTCTCAGGGCACAGATGGTCCCCACAGTGACTGGTAGCAGGGAGCAAAGCTCTGATCCTAGAGTGGATGGAGTCCCACTTGCTTGCCCAAGAAGAAGCAACAGGCAGGGAAGGAGAATATGCAGAGTGAGTGTAGAGATAAGGCTTAGAACCCAGGAGTCCTGGCTCCCAACTCTCCCTGCTCTAACCCACCAGACCCCACTCCCCTCCCAGTGATGGGGATAGAACCCAGGAGTCCTGAGGCCAACATAAAGAGGCAGCCCTCATCCTTTACCCTATGGCAGCTACAGCTCAGACCAGCTATACAGAACAGTCTGTCTCCAAAGCACGAAGACACAGCAGAAATATTTGACGAGCCACAGACCCCCATGGAGATGGCACCCTGGGAAAACACATCTCTTCAGTCAATGGCAGTCCCCACAGAAGAGCTAATCAGAGACTCTGATGTCAGAGCAGGGTGGGGGCTGGGAGTCAGAACACCTGGATTCCAGCCCCAGTTCTGGGAGGGCAGGGAAGGCTAGTGGCTAGAGCTGTGTCTCCATGGTCCCCTCAGTGTTTGGCCTCTCTGCTGAGGCTGCTGGCCAGGGAACTGCTTAGTGCAGCTGGGATGGAATTGTCTTCCACAGGGTCAGCTGTCTCGCTCATACGGGGACCAAACAAGGTACAATGATAATTACAGGCTTATGACAGAGTCATAGAGAAATGGCCCCTTACTTCTTCCCCAACCATTCTGCGCCAGCCAGTCACCTGCCTGGAATCCCCTAGAGGGGAAAGGCCCCATATCCCATTCTCTGTCCCCCTGAGCCAGCCAGTGCCTCCTACCCTGGGGCCATATGGAAGTCAGCTCCTCCTATGGGAAAGGCCTCATATTCCATTCCCCACACCCCTGAGCCAGCCAGTTCCCTGCCCTGGGGCTGGAGTGAAGCTGTGCCCCCTAGGAGGGAGAGACCTCATGCCCCATTCCCAACACCCCTGAGCCAGCCAGTCTCCCGATTCAGAAGAATAACACTTGTGTAATGGCCAGGTTTCAGTCCTACAGCAGTGGGCAGCAGACAGTCTGTACACGTACAAACCCCCATAGGTGTGTCTACACCGCAAGCCTGGGTCTGGGACTCGAGCCCGCAAGCTCAGTGTTTCTAAGCCTGGGCTTGAGTGTCCAAACTGAGTAGTCACCCTGAGTTTACAATTACTGGACCCGGATCTCACAACCATGCTTATGTGTCTGCACTAAGCAGACCCAAGTCAAACCAACTGTCCCCAGGCTTCCTTGCGCACTCCACAGCTGTAGCCACTCCAGCCCTGTGTTTGTGGCACCTTGTGGGAAAACTTGACTGTCCATCCAGCGATACGTTACTGGAAATTGTCTCAGCTCCTCAACACGTCCTTTTGAGCCATCTTTTGGATCTGCACACTCCCAGCAGCCAGAGTCAGCAACACAGAGGAGGCACCATTTGAAAAGCTTGTCCTGCTTACACTTTCACTGCTGTTTCAGGAAACAGGCCGAGCCTCCAGGAGACATTTGAGCAATGTTTTCTAATCTACTGAAGGCACCTGCTGGGGGAGGAGGATGACACAGACATGGCAGACTCCAACTGGCTGAGGCTACTCACGATTCTCTGGATAGTCATTGAAGCCTTCTATGTAGATTGGCCTTTCTGGAGAGGGGCCACAAGTGCAGACTGGTGGGATCACATCATCATGAGGACCTGGGATGACCAGGAGTGGGTCCAGAGCTTTTGCACGGAGAAAGTGACCTTTCTGGAGTTTATTGAGCAGCTTTCCCTGCCCCTCCCATTCCAGGATACACATATCTAGTATATATCTACGAACAAAGAATGTCGGCCATATTTACAGGATAGGAGCTCTACCCTGGGAAGCAGGGACTCTGAAAAAGATGTTGGGGTCATTGCGGATGATCAGCAGAACATGAGTTCCCAGTGTGTTGCTGTGGCCAAAAGGACTAAGGTCATGCTGGGATGCATAAGCAGAGGAATCTCCAGTAGGAGTTATTCTACCTCTGTATTTGACACTGGCCCACCCATTGCTGGAATCCTGTGTTCAGTTCTAGTGCCCACCATTCAAGAAGGAGGTTGCTAAATCGGAGAGGGCTCAGAGAAGAGTCACAAGAATGATTAAAGGATTAGAAAACACCCCTTATACTGATAGACTCAAAAAGCTCAATTTAATATACAGACGGTTAAGGGGTGACTTGATTAAGGTCTAGAAATACCCACATGGCAAACAAATATTTAATAATTGGCTTTTCAATCTAGCAAAGAAAGGTATTACTCAAGCCAATTGCTGGAAGTTGATGGCAGACCAATTCAGACTGGAAATAAGGTATACATTTATAATGGTAATAATAATTAACCAATGGAACAATTTATCAAGGTCATGGTGGCTTCTCCATCACTGAAAATTTTTAAATCAAGATTGGATGTATTTCTAATAGATCCACTCCAGGAATTATGTTGGGGAAGTTCTGTGGCCTGTGTTACACAGGAGATCTGAGTAGATTATCACAATGGTCCCTTCTGGCCTTGGGATCTGTGAATCTATGAAACCATAAGGTTGGCCATGCTGGTCCAGAAGTGGGTTGCTATAACCATCTGGAATCTGGTGACTCCTGACTGCTACATGCCTTCTGCTAACCAGTTTGGTGCTGGCAAGTTGACTGTGGATGGCTGTGAGGCGATCAGGAGTGTGATTTACCAAATGTGGTGGGAATAAACAATGCCCTGGAAGTAATTGCCCATTTGGAGAGAATGGCGGTGCCTGAGCCATTGATGGAACTTGTGCCCATAGTTTGCCCACAGCAAGGTACACAAGAATACATAACCACTAAGGGTACTACTCCAGTGTTACACAGGGTCATATGGACCACAGCGGCCAATTTATGGATGCCAACATGGGCTGCACTGGAAAAGTTCATGATGCTAGGGTTTTCCACCAACCAGGAGTCTAGCGTCTTGGACACTGTCATAAATGACATTGTTACAACTGGAGTAACTGTTCCCGCTGTATAACAGAGAAAGGTATAACACCATTCAGTGGCTAAAAGTTGAAGCTAGACAAATTCAGTCTGGAAATAAGGTATAAATTTTTAACAGTGAAAGTAATTAACCTATGGAACAATTTACCAAGGGTCATAATGACTTCTTCATCACTGACAACTTTTAAATCGAGATTGGATGTTTTTCTGCTCTAGGAACTATTTTGGGGGTGTTCTCTGGCCTGTGTTATGCAGGAGGTCAGACTAGATGATCACAATGGTCCCTTCTGGTCTTGGAATCTATGAATCTATGAGCCAGCCAGTCCCTCCACCTGGATCTGATCCAGATCCTCCTAGAGGTAACAACCGTGAAATGAACAAGTGAGTTTCCAGTGTCTATCTGCCAGCAGCCCCAGAAGAGAAGCTGAGGGCGAATGGACCATGGAAACTTAGCCCCTCTCTCTGCCCTGTAGGGCCAAGGGGGCAGATTGGCATAGAGGGGGCTGCTATATATTGGGGCTTGGAGGGATCACAGCCCCCACTCTGGGTTCCATAGGTGCCGACTCTGGGTGCTCAGCACCCACTGGCAGCCAGCTCCCCCCTCCCTCCCAGTGCCTACCTCCACCATGATCAGCTGTTTTGTGGCATGCAGGAGGCTCTGGGAGGGAGTGGGAGGAGTGGGGATGGGGCATCCTGGGGGAAGGGGCGGAACTGGGCGGGAAGAGGCAAGGCGAGGGCTTGGGGGAAGGGGCTGGGGGGGGAAGGGCCTGAGATGGAGCGGGGGGTTGAGCACCCACCCCCGGGCCCGGAGGAAGCCGGCACCTATGTTGGGTTCACACAGAGCCATTTATATCATGCTGTTTTTAATACACGGTAATTGGGCACTCAACTACATGGCATTTCTCTGCCTGTCTCACCATAACAGGATAACTTTGGAAAGCCACATCGGAACAATTCCAGCATTTCAGGGAACGTTCTAGGCACCAGTCGGTAGAAACCTATTGTGATCCAGGAGCCCCATGTTGGCAACAAACGGGTACACACTTATGAGTCTATACCCGGGGACTTGCCTAGACAGGCCTAGAGGAGCATATTTCCCTGCGATCGCCATCTTCACCATACTTCACTGAAGGAGCCGTGTGTGGTCTTTGCTGAAAACTAAGAACCCTTTGGTTGTCATGGCTATTGCAGGATGCATGTACGGAAAATATTTTAAGCTTTGTCTAGCCTGGAGAACATTGTGTTCCAAAGCTGCTGGCGGTGAAACCGGTCACCTGGGGTGGGGGGATCCTCAGCGCTAACTCAGCCAAGAATGAGAACAATTGACATCTTTCAACCCAGCCCAGCCAAGCATTTACAAGCACAAAAGAGGGCAAGAAAAAGACCTTGAATATGGAGACCATTGGGGCAAACTGAAGTTAACTAAATGCCCTGGTGACAAAAAGAGACAAAAGGTCTGGAACTGTGTAATAGCAGAAAGGGCAGAAGACAGGATCCACTAGGTAGGCGACACTCTGCCAGCATGAGTGTCTCATGACAAGTGGATCCCAGCTCTCTCAGCTGGACAAGTAGTGTCTGGACCGATCACTGGGTGAGAAATACCTTATTAGCCAGGAGAGGAACTCGTTAATCAGTAGGGGCTCTAGATGGAGTTTTATATTTGTGTTTGATCTGTAGCCATGATTCCAATCCTTATACTGGCTTCTGTTTGAATCTTTATCTTAAGCTTTGTCCACCAAACATCTCTTTGGTTTCAGTATAGACACGACTAAGCCGTGTGCTAAGGCTGAACTGAGGTGAAACTAGTGAACTGGGGGACGCTGCTTCCAGGAAGGCAGCGAATCTGTGTGCACTGCGGATGTGCAGAGGTTGAGAGACTGGGCACTCGAGTATAGCGCAGTGGGGTGTGCAGACAGGTTGGAGGGATCTGTGCCCTGGGACAGACCAGGACTCTGGGGGTAACAATCTCCAGAGATATAGGCCCAGATTCTCTCTGCCCCACCCCAAAAGAGTCTAAGGGCTGGGGGTGCAAATTGCCAGCCTGCAAAGGGGAAGAGTGAGTCTCACGGAGCCTGGAATGGGGCACTTGTGTTGCCAGCAGTGGATAGTTCGGGGTGAGTTCCCCCAAGTGGGCACAGACAAGGCTCCCTCGTGCTGTAAGCAAGTGGTAGCGATTCACCCTGTGCCCCTTGGGTAACCCCATTAGGGTCACAGTGGCTGATTTAGGTGAAAATGGGAAACGTGGAAAAGGCTGATTTCCATTACAACCACCATTTGGTTGCTCTGGTTACAGGGGTGAGGAGTGACTTCAGGATTAGCATTTGGGTAACGGTTGGAGTTCGAGTTAGTGAGCCCTTCATCCCACTCTGTCCAGTCCCTCCAACCAGCCCCCTCACTGCTTCTCTCCAACCAGCCATGCTTCTCACCCCCACTCCATCTAGCCCTCCCAGCCGGGCCTCTCACCCCTCCAGCCAAGTCCCTAACCCCACTCCAGCCAGCCTTCCCAGCCAACCCCCTCACCCCCACTCCAGCCAGCCCCTGTCCAGCAGTGTGCAAGCCACTTGCACACACTAGCGTGACCGAGGACAGCTGCTGGGGAGCCTGGTGTCCACCCCAGTGGGTGGGGCTGGGGGCAGTACAGCCCCGCCACAGGAGCAGCAGCCTGACATACTGCTGGGGTTCCTGGTAGAGCCCTGCAGCTCCCCATAAATCCGCTTTATATCCACAGATATCCCCATCCACGGATGTAAATTTTGAATCTGCGCAGGGCTCTAACCTTTTGCTTTCAATAGCTTGTTAAGTTAGGTATTTGTTGCGTTTACTTTTCTTTTCTTGTAACCAAATCTGAGTTTTATGCCTCATTTCTTTTAATCACTTAAAATCTATCTTTCTGTAGATAATAAACTTGTTTTATTGTTTTATCTAAACCAGTGTGTTTGGATTGGAATATTTGGAAAGTTCCATGTGGGATAACATGGGTTGTTCATCTCATTTTCTATTAATAAAATGACGGACTTTCTATGAGCTTCTATTGTCCAGAAGGAGAGAACTGGGCAGTGCAAGACGCACATTTCTAGGGGAAGTCTGGGACTGGGAATTTGCTGTTTTTGCTCTGCAGTGTAAGTGAAGAGTGGCTGCCCATAGCACTCATACAATACAGCTGGGAGTAATTTACATGCTGGAAGCTGGATGTGAGCAGACCAGGAGTGGGTGCTCTCATGGTGAAGCAGCATAAAAGGCACCCCAGGTTGGAGAATTGAAGGGACACAGCTAATCAACAGTTCAGATTGTAGCCAGGGTAATGTCACAGGTATAAAAAAGAAAACTCTTAAAAGGTTCATTGCTAATACCTGATGACCACACTGGAGGTGACCAACATGGTCTAAGCACTCCTGGATTTAGCCTGTTTGTAAGGAGCTTGATCAAATGCTTATAAATGTTTTGTTATTGTTTGGATGTAGTAACTTGCTTATAATTTAGGCTTTATAGGCATGTTTAGAGCAATTGTATGGTTAAGTTAGTGTTGTGATAATATCGTGCATAAATAATAATAATTCCAACATCCATTTAATTCAAATGCCTAATTAACATGGTGGAGAAAGATACTCTGTTTTAAAATGAGAATCCTTCCACCTTTTCAGTGCAGGTTAATTCTCATAGTAAACATCTCCCAGTCCACCCAGTAATGACCCAATAAAAACAGGGAAGACCATACTTTACAGCCTCACCCATTTCAGCCTCAACCAGTGTAACTCATGCTGTGAATTTAAACCAATATAGTTAAATGAATGCAAAAGGTGATGTGGATGTTCTTAATTCAGTTTAAACCCGATTATTCTGGTTTAGTTGAAATCAATTAGGAATAGGTTTAAACTAATCTGAAATTAGCTTCTTTGAGACCAAAATAAGTGTGTCCACACACCGGTTTAATTATACCAGTTTAAAAGCCAATTCAAATTATACTAGTTGCTGTGGCCTAAATTGTTAAGAGCTCCCAGTAAACATTCTTATACTGTCCAATCGTTCTTCAGCAAAAAGCAGATTTACATTTCAGACTACCAGGCAGACACACAGATAAATTTTAAAAAGTAACTGTGAGGACAGATAGTTAGACACATAGATAAATCTAAATTTAAAAGAAAGAAAAATGTTTTCAAACATTTTAGGTGGACCTTTCCCCCCTCCCCTTTCATAAAGAAAAGAAAAGAAAAGAAAAGAAAAATTCTAATTCAAAAAAGAATGCTTCTGAAATAAATGTAGTCAAACTTTACTAATTCTGGGTCACTGAGAACAAAAATGATGCTTAAAATTGTTGATTGGCTCTAGTTTTCAAGATATGCTATTGGGTCAGTATATACGACCCTTGACTTGGGAATGGCAGAGGATAAGTGAGTTATAAAGGGAAGGGATCTCAATTTAAACCAGAAATGACTAAAATACATCTTTGACTGGATCTATGAATAAATCTATGACTGGGTTTGGACAGTACTTGCTTTTTAGGCAAAACAATGAATGATGCAATCTGAAGCTGGTATTGCGTCATACATGATATGAATTGCATCATGTTATTCCTAGAAGTCATGGATGATGCAATCATAACGAAGCTTACATCACTCTGCTGAACAAATTGCCCTATATCAGCTCTAGAAATCATACAGTGTCATGCTCTCTTCTTTGTCAGTGTTTGATTTTGCAAAGGGACACATTTCTGTTTAGCCGAAGTGAGCAGAGATGCCTCGTACTTGTGTGAACAGTGCAGATAACTTCTGCTATGTTTGTGGTGAAGTGACTTTTGCATCACAAAAGCGCAGTATAACCACCATGGTTAAGAAAGCCTATCACCTTTATTCTGGCTGCAAAATTGGAGATCAGGACAAGAGGTGGGCCCCACACATATGCTGCAACACTTGTGCAACAAATCTTCGCCAGTGGTTGAACAGGAAAAGGAAATCTATGCCTTTTGCAGTGCCAATAATTTGGAGAGAGCCAACAGATCATACCAGCAATTGTTACTTCTGTATGGTGCCTCCAGTTGGGAAAGGTGTGTCAAAGAAGAAAAAGTGGACTGTGCATTATCCAAACATTCCATCAGCTATACGCCCAGTACCCCACGGAGAAGGACTGCCGGTTCCTGATGCACCAGAATCATTCTCACTTGAGTCAGACGAGGAAGAGGAAGAGGATGAAACTTCTGGTCCTGAACCATCAGTGTCACAGGACCCACATTTTCTCCCATCCTCCTCCTCTGAACCACACCTCATAACACAAGGTGAACTGAATGACCTTGTCAGGGATTTGGAACTACCCAAGAGTAAGGCAGAGCTGTTGGGCTCCAGACTACAGCAGTGGAATCTCCTGGCAGGTAATGTTAGGGTTTCCATGTTCCGTGACCGTCAAAAGGATCTTGTCCCATTCTTCTTCATGGAAGGTGATCTTGTAGCCTGCAACAACATTGATGGTGTGATGGCAGCCCTCAACATCGTTCACGATCCAGATGAGTGGAGACTGTTCATTGATTCATCGAAGATGAGTCTTAAAGCTGTTTTACTGCATAATGGCAATGTTTTGCCATCAATTCCAGTTGGTCATGCAGTCCATATGAAGGAAACCTATGACAACATGAAACAACTTTTGAGGTGCATAAACTATGACCAACTTCAGTGGCAGCTTTGTGGCGATTTGAAGGTTGTTGCTCTCTTGCTTGGTCTGCAGACTGGATACACAAAGTACTGCTGTTTTCTCTGCGAATGGGATAGTAGTGCAAAAGATTCCCACTACATCAAGAAAGATTGGCCACTCCGACAGTCATTGGAGCCTGGGAGGAAAAGTGTTCAGCATCCACCACTTATTGAATCAAGGAAGATTTTGTTACACATCAAGCTGGGTCTGATGAAGAACTTTGTCAAGGCCATTGACAAAACACAAGCAGCTTTCAAGTACTTCCGTGGAAAATTTCCAAGGTTAAGTGAAGCTAAGATAAAGGAAGGTGTCTTTATTGGTCCTCAGATTCGTGAACTTCTTCGAGATGATGCATTTGACCATGCACTGCGTGGCCAGGAAAAGATGGCATGGAAAGCCTTCCAGTTAGTGGCAATAAATTTTCTCAGAAACAACAAGGCAGACAACTACAGGTTGTTGGTGGAAAACCTCCTCAAGGCATAAAAAAGCCTTGGTTGCAACATGTCACTAAATATACATTTTTTGCACTCTTATCTAGATTTTTTTCCACCGAACTGCAGAGCAGTGAGCGACAAGCACGGCGAGCGATTTCACCAGGACATTGCAACAATGTAGAAACACTATCAGGGCAAATGGAGCCCATCAATGCTTGCAGACTATTGCTGGACAGTGACAAGAGATGCTCCATTTAATGAATACAAGAGACAAGCCAAGAAGTGCCGAGTAGACACTGAATAGGACTAATCTATGTACAGAATAGTTTTTTGCCTTTTGTTTCATAATAAATTTTATTTATATAACCCTTTTGCTGATTTTTAAAGTGTTCCATAAACAGGACAGGTGAGATATAACACATGAAAAGACCTAGGTTTACAATTTATGATTAAAACTCTACTATCTACACTATATACATAGACATAAAATGTAAAAACTTAAATATCTTAGAAACAGTAGCCAATCAGTTGTTTTAATTGTCATATTTGAATTCAGCACATCAAAATACATAAAAAATAGCACATTTTATCTCTGAAGCAGAAGACTTCTCAAAAATTGTAGACCAGTGTTATTTACCCCTCACTTTCACCAGGATTTATAATATTTCGGCCCCACAATGGGAGAAGCAGGGTCAGTTTTGACATCTCACAGCCAATGGATTTGTGCACTGTAACAAGTGACCTTTGTAAATAGGTTGTTCACCCTCTTAGAAATAAGATTAGCAAAAAAAGAAAGAAAAATTGATGTTTTGCATCTTGGTTTCTAGTTGGATCAAGGATCTCTGCAGTGGGGGAGGCGGGCAGCATGGGTAGGGCGGGTTGGGCGTGGGTGTGTGAGATCAGGGAAGGATCACAGGAGGGAGGGAGGTGGGTGGCTTGGGGAGCACAGGCCAGGTTGCAGGGGAGTGCATGTAAATCAGGGGAGGTGAATGACAGGGTGTGCACAACCTGGGGAGGGGGTAGGGTTGCCAGGTGTCCAGTGTTCGACCAGAAAATCCGGTCTGACAGTGTCCAGTCAGAAACACAGATCAGACCCCAAAAGTCTGGTTACCACCTGCAGGGGCACCGGAACAGTTGGGGCCAAGCAGGCGGGCTGGTGGGCAGGGAGGCACTGCAAGGGGGCCACGGCACAGAGCCGGCAGCGGGAGCAGCAAGCAACCATGATCCCCCATTGCTTCCCCCAGCGCTTGCCTGTGACGGAGCCTCCTTGCCCGACAGCCCGCCTCCTCCAGTGGCAGCAGCATCAGCAGCGGTGGCAGCAGCAGTGGCAGTGATGGGCAGCGAGAGCGTGCCCAGAGCAGTCTGGGCTCCACCACTCCCCCCGCTCCCGCTGTTGCCCCAGCGCCCCCAGGCAGCAACCTGCCAGCTCCTGCCTTGCACAGATGAGTGGCCGGGGAGGGTACGTCTCCCCCGTCCATGCACCAGCAAGCCCCTGCCCGGCGCCCGGGGCATACCGTGGGGAAGGAGGTTCCCGCTCAACCCCAGTGGGAGGATCCCTGCTCCCGAAGTTTGAGGGGCTCTGCTGGCCCCCTGGTGGGGGGAGAGGGCTGCAAGTAGCATTTCACTTTGCTGCCAACCCCCTCCCGCACACACAGCCCGGAGCTGCTGTGTCCCCAGCCAGCCCCTTCAGCTGCTGGCTCTGAGCCTCACTCCCCTTCTCGGGCGTGCACCTGTCCCCTCCCCGCAGGACCTAGAGCCGGTTCCCCTCCCAGGAGAAACACAGAGACCACAATCCACCCCCGGATCCCAACACCCTGGAATTACTGTGCGCTGCATCCTCGCCTCCAGTGTGTGTGTGTTTGAGGGGGTGGGGGGGGTGGTTGTCATTGTGTCAGTATTAGAGCTTATTTAAAGGTCTTTAACTTATTTAGGAACCTTTTTTTTTGGAGGGGAGGTGCTGGAGGTTTAACTCAGTAGAGTCAGTATCTCTTTCTCCCTACATTTCCCCCTCAATGATGTGTCTTAAAGAGGGTCCTAAATACCCGCTGCCTTGTTGGGGTTATTACAGGACTTGCTTAGTTGAGCCATGGAACTTTTTCTCTGTACAGCACAGAGATCTCCGTAGAGAGGAATGTTTCACCTAATCTAAATGTGATTTTGGTGAAGGTAAGGTTAAGATTGGTGAAGGTAAGGTTAAAATTGAAAGAGGGGGTAGCAAACATGCCACTTTCTGCAACAATTCCTGCTTTGGGGTTTAGGTGTTTTTGTTTTAATTGGAAGGGAGAGGAGTGAGTGGGGGGAGAGGAGGAGAATCTTGGGGAGGGGGCGGAGCAGGGGTGTCCTGTTTTCAGAAATTGGAAAGTTGGCAACCCTAGGTGGGCAGCGCAGGCTGGGGTAGAGTCATACCTGCCAATATTCCAAGTGGCTAAAGTTGGATGGGTGCTGCCTCCAGGGGAAAGGAGGCCTGGGGATGTGGGGGCTAGGTGCTGCCTAGGGGTGGGAGGCCCCTGGGGGGTGAGGTGCTGCCCCCAGAGTGGGTGGGTGCCTGGTGGGCTGTTGGGGGTGGAGGGGGAGTTGCAGACCAAGCCTATTCCATACTCACCCTACAGTGGCAATTCCTGTCCTGTGCGGCTGGCTGGGCTAGGCTCCCCGCTCCAGGTGTTGTGCTATGACTCCTGGTGTATTGAGTCACAGCGACGTTCATGTTTGGCCTGGCTGTGTCCCCACTCCCCGCTCAACAGGGCCAGGCTAAATATGAGCATTGCTTCCGGGACACTGCACCCCATATTCATCATGGGGGGACGATTATGGTATAAAATAACATAATTATGATCTTGGCTGTAGCCTCTCTATTGCTGTTGGTTCATGCAGTGTTTGGTCAGCCTGCATGTAACTGCAGCTGGGTGTGTCCCTGCCTGTGCAAATGCTGTGGTGAGAGTGTAAGTCTGGGAGTGGTCTACAGCTTGTCACAGCAGCACAGTGTAAGAGGGAGCCCAGGCTGGTGGGTCAGAGGGCTCAGGTGGCACCAGTTCCAGGTGGCACCCTGGGGGGACCCCATCACAGCTTCAACTCCGTGCACCAGGAGTCAGGGCACAATGCCTGGAGCAGGGAACCAAGCCCAGCCAGCCCCACAGGACAGGAGCTGCTTCAAACGGGACATGGGGGTAGGTGTCAAAGCATCAAAGCAGGACAGTTCCACAAAACCCAGGACTGTTGGGAGGTCTGTAGGGCTGCCACCTCTGAGATACAAAAACATGCGACAGCCGCGATGATCCTGAGCCCGTCACACTGGACAGCTGGCAGCGCGTACCAGGCTCCCAGACCGACTTCCCAAGTCAGCTACGAAGGGTCAATCCTGGAAAAACATGGACATTTGGCAACCCTAGCAGGGCATGGAATTAAAAAGGGATCCCAGGAGGGGTTGTGTGTATATGGGGGGGAAGGAATGCAAGGGAGCAATCAAGGCTATGTGTGTGCAGAGCAATGGGCAGGGGATGTGTGTGCAGAGCAATGCAGGGGCTGTGGCGGGGAGCGCAGTGCAAGAGCTCTGTGTGTGTGTGTGTGTGTGTGTGTGTGCGCGCGTGCGCGCAGAGCAAAGCAGGTGCTGTGTGTGTGCAGAGCAATGTAGGGGTTGTGGGGGGTGTAGTGCAGGAGCTGTGTGTGTGCAGAGCAATGCAGGGGCTGTGGGGTGTGTGTGCAGTGCAGGAGCTGGGTGCGTGTGTGCAGAGCAATGCAGGGGCTGTATTTGTGTGTGTGTGGCGGGGTGTTCTGCCCTCAGACACCATAGTCCTTGGTAGTTACTGACAACAAAGTTTGCAGCATAAACAGGTTTCCAGGCGCTGTTCATTAGTTGAGGCTCCTAAGGGCACCCAGACAAGCAGCTATCAAAGGTGTAGGGGGGAATTGGGGTCAAGTATTGGCGCCATCAGCGTGGCTGGCTGAGCAACTCTACAAGGCTTTTCCTTCACAGGTTCAAAGACAGGAGTGTGTTGTCATCCCCGGATTACAAACTGGGAAACAGAGAACTCTTTCTAATAGCCATTTACTAGCAGGTGGTGTGTGTGATGGAGCCTTTACGGAGTAGGAAGCTACTTCACTGTCTCTCCCTGTTTGCTTTTCTTTTTCAATAGCCTTCTCCCTAGGGCAAAGCATGCAGATGCTGTGTAAGGACAGAAAATCACTTGTTTCATAGTAAATCTACAAATATGTGGCCAAAAATCCTCCTTATTTAGAATAATATGGAAACTTACTCTTGAAATTAAAATGAAGACACTGGGTTTGATTGTTCATTATTTCTGCCCCCAGTAATAAAGCTTCCAGGTGTTTTTTCTCAGGGTATGTCTACACTGCACAGTTGTTGCCAAAACTTTTGTCTTTCGCAGGTACTTAAAAAAGCGCTCTCCTGCCAACAAAGCTTATGCCGCTTGCAGGGCTGGAAGTATTTTGTCCGCAAAAGCTCCCAGGCTCTGTGGAGAGTCCACAGGAAGACTGAACTTTTTCACAGTCCATTGTCATCGCTAATGGCCCATTAGCCCTGTCTGGCTTTTCCATTGTTGTACCTGAAGGGTTGGTTGGGGTGAAACTTCAGATACAGAAATGACACAGGCATACACATTGGATAATCACATTCAGTAAATCATAACCTTTCCAGTGATACCTCATGTGAGCCATCTTGCATAAAGTATATCTCAGTTATGTCATATTCATATCATAAGCATATTTTCATAAAGAATATGGAGTAAAACGTCACAGCCTCCATCACACACACCACCTGCTAGTAAACGGCTATTAGAAAGAGTTCTCTGTTTCCCAGTTTGTAATCCGGGGATGACAAAACACTCCTGCCTTTGAACCTGTGAAGGAAAAGCCCCACAGAGGAACTCAGCGAGCCATGCTAATGATGCCAACACTTGACCCCAATTCCCCCCAACACCTGTGAAGACTGCTTGTCTTGGTGCAATTTGGAGACTCAACTGCTCATTAACAGCACCTGGACACTTGTTTATGCTGCAGACTTTGTTGTCAGTGATTCCCAAGGACTCGGGTGTCTGAGGACAGAACACTTCCCCACCCCCCAAATCCCCTGCATTGCTCTGCACACACACCCAGCTCCTGCACTGCACACACCCCCATAGATCCTGCACTGCTCTGCACATGCACAGCCACTGCACTGCACATGCCCCCGCCCCTGTGTCCGGTGTCTGAGGGCAGAACCGTGGACTTTACACGACTGGACCCATAGAGGGTCTGGTCAGGCTGGTGCAAACCCTGGTGCACTTGAGCAGTGCCACACACAGGCGCTGGGTGTTCCCAGGCCAGGACCTGCCCAAGCCCCTGGGGAACGGGCAGCAGAGGCGTTACATCCGGATGGGCCCGCGGGTCACTCCCTGGCAGGGTGGGGCAGGGCAGCAGCTGCGGGGTCTAGGGCGACATTTTGGCCCCGCCTGGAGGACGCCTATCCCTCAAGACCCCAAACCCGCTCTCCCCAGAATAGCTCGCCCGGCACAGCAGAACCTGCCAGTGGAAGCGTGGGCGTCTCCCGTTCCCAGCTGCACCCAGGCTTGCAGCGGGAGATGCCTGATGGGGAACAGGGAGTGGAAGTTAATTTGCCCTGGTGCCACCATAATAGGGTTCCATGGGGGCACAATGATTGGAAGTTATGTTGCCCTGGTGAGCGCGGTATTAGAGTCCATCCAGGAACAGTGACCGGAAGTTATGTTGCCCCAAAAAGAACGAGGAGTACTTGTGGCACCTTAGAGAGTAACAAATTTATTTGGGCATAAGCTTTCGTGGGCTAAAACCCACTTCATCGGATGCATGGAGTGGAAAATACAGTAAGAAGATATATATACACAGAGAACATGAAAAAATGGGTATTGCCATACCAACTATAACGAGAGTAATCAATTAAGGTGGGCTATCATCAGCAGGAGAAAAAAAACTTTTGTAGTGATAATCAGGATGGCCCATTTCCAACAGTTGACAAGAAGGTGTGAGTAACAGTAGGGGAAAAAATTAGCATGGGGAAATAGTTTTTACTTTGTGTAATGACCCATCCATTCTCAGTCTTTATTCAAGCCTAATTTAACAGTGTCCAGTTTGCAAATTAATTCCAATTCTGCAGTTTCTCATTGGAGTCTGTTTTTGAAGTTTTTTTGTTGGAGTATTGCGACTTTTAGGTCTGTAATTGAGTGACCAGGGAGGTTGAAGTGTTCTCCGACTGATTTTTGAATGTTGTAATTCTTGACGTCTGATTTGTGTCCATTTATTCTTTTGCATAGAGACTATCCGGTTTGGTCAATGTACATGGCAGAGGGGCATTGCTGGCACATGATGGCATATATCACATTGGTAGATGTGCAGGTGAACGAGCCTCTGATGGTGTGGCTAATATGATTAGGTCCTATGATGGTGTCCCTTGAATAGATATGTGGACAGAGTTGGCAACAGGCTTTGTTGCAAGGATAGGTTCCTGGGTTAGTGTTTTTGAATGAGCTCTCAAAACTGGATACTCTCATAAAAAGCCAATCTTCCACACAAACTTCCTCGTGGCTGGACTTTACAAAAACTAGACAAGCCATTTACAACACACACTTTGCTTCTCTACAAAGGAAAAAGGACACTCAACTATCTAAACTACTACATGCCACAAGGGGCCACAACAGTGGTTCCCTTAACTCACCCAACAATATTGTTAATCTATCCAGCTATACTCTTAGCCCCGCAGAAGAGTCTGTCCAATCTTGGGGCCTCTCCTTCTGCCCCTCCACCCCCACGAACATGATACAGTTCTGCGGTGACCTGGAATCCTACTTTTGACGTCTCCAACTTAAGGAATATTTCCAACACACCTCTAAACAGCACACTAATCCACAGAAACCTCCCTACCAACGCTACAAAAAGAAGGATTGTGTGTGGACTCCTCCTGAAGGTCGAAACAACACAATGGACTTCTACATAGTGTGCTTCCGATGATGTGCACGGGCTGAAATTGTGGAAAAGCAGCAACACTTGCCCCATAACCTCAGCCGTGCAGAACACGCCATCCACAGCCTCAGGAACAACTCTGACATCATAATCGAAAAGGCTGACAAAGGAGGTGCTGTCGTCATCATGAATAGGTTGGAATATGAACGAGAGGCTGCTAGGCAGCTCTCTAACACCACATTCTACAGTCCATTACCCTCTGATCCCGCTGAGGGTTACCAAAAGAAACTACACCATTTGCTCAAGAAACTATCTGAAAAAGCACAGGAACAGATCTGCACAAACACACCCCTAGAACCCCGATCAGAGGTATTCTATCTGCTACCCAAGATTCATAAACCTGGAAATCCTGGACGCCCCAACATCTCAGGCATTGGCACCCTGACAGCAGGATTGTCTGGCTATGTAGACTCTCTCCTCAGGCCCTACGCTACCAGCACTCTTTGCTATCTTTGAGACACCACAGACTTCCTGATAAAACTATTATCCATTGTGTCAAGTATCAGAGGGGTAGCCGTGTTAGTCTGGATCTGGTATTCACCCACAAAAGCTTACGCTCCAATACGTCTGTTAGTCTATAAGGTGCCACAGGACTCTTTGTCGCTTTTTACAATCCATTGGTGATCTTCCAGAAAACACCATCCTGGTCACTATGGATGTAGAAGCCCTCAACACTAGCATTCCACACAAAGATGGACTACAAGCTGTCAGGAACAGTATCCTGTCACGGCAAACCTGGTGGCTGAACTTTGTGACTTTGTCCTCACCCACAACTATTTCACATTTGAGGACAATGTATACTTTCAAGTCAGCAGCACTGCTATGGGTACCCGCATGGCCCCACAGTAAGCCAACATTTTTATGGCTGACTTAGAACAACGCTTCCTCAGCTATCGTCCCCTAACGCCCGTACTCTATTTGCGCTACATTGATGACATCTTCATCATCTGAACCCATGGAAAAGAAGCCCTTGAGGAATTCCACCATGATTCAACAATTTCCACCCCATCATCAACCTCAGCCTAGACCAGTCCACACAAGAGATCCACTTCCTGGACACTACAGTGCTAATAAGCAATGGTCACATAAACACCACCCTATACCGGAAACCTACTAACCTCTATACTTACATACATGCCTCCAGTTTTAATCCAGACCACATCACACGATCCATTGTCTACAGCCAAGCTCTAAGGCCTTGGCTACACTCGGGACTTCCCAGCGCTGCCGCAGCAGTGCTGTGAAGCGCGAGTGTAGTCACGCCGCCAGCATTGCGAGAGCTCTCTCGCAGCGCTGTATGTACTCCACCTCTCCGAGGGGAACAGCTTGCAGCGCTGCGAGTGAGAGTGCAGCACTGCAGGCTCTGATTACACTGGTGCTTTACAGCGCTGTACTCGCTGCGCTCGGGGAGGGGGCGTTTTCACACCCCTGAGCACAGCAAGTTGCAGCGCTGTACAGCGCCAGTGTAGCCAAGGCCTTAGATACAGCCACATTTGCTTCAATCCCTCAGACAGAGAAAAACACCTACAAGATCTCTATCAAGCATTCTTAAAACTATAATATCCACCTGCTGAAGTGAAGAAACAGATTGACAGAGCCAGAAGAATACCCAGAAGTCACCTACTCCAGGACAGGCCCAACAAAGAAAGTAACAGAATGCCACTAGCCGTCACCTTCAGCCCCCAGCTAAAACCTCTCCAGCGCATCATCAAGGATCTACAACCTATCCTGAAGGACAATCCATCACTCTCACAGATCTTGGGAGACAGGCCAGTTCTTGCTTACAGACAGCCCCCCAACATGAAGCAAATACTCACCAGCAACCACATTCCACACAACAAAAACACTAACCCAGGAACCTATCCTTGCAACAAAGCCTGTTGCCAACTCTGTCCACATATCTATTTAAGGGACACCATCATAGGACCTAATCGCATTAGCCACACCATCAGAGGCTCGTTCACCTGCACATCTACCAATGTGATATATGCCATCATGTGCCAGCAATGCCCCTCTGCCATGTACATTGGCCAAACCGGATAGTCTCTACGCAAAAGAATAAATGGACACAAATCAGATGTCAAGAATTACAACATTCAAAAATCAGTCGGAGAACACTTCAACCTCCCTGGACACTCAATTACAGACCTAAAAGTGGCAATTCTTCAACAAAAAACTTCAAAGACAGACTCCAACGAGAAACTGCAGAATTGGAATTAATTTGCAAACTGGACACCATCAAATAAGGCCTAAAGACTGGGAGTGGATGGGTCATTACACAAACTAAAAACTATTTCCCCGTGCTAATTTTTCCCCCTACTGTTACTCACACCTTCTTGTCAACTGTTTGAAATAGGCCATCCTGATTACCACTATAAACGTGATTTTTCCTCTCCTGATAATAGCCCACTTTAATTGATTTGTCTCGTTAGAGTTGGTAAGGCAACCCCGATCTTTTCATGTTCTCTGTGTGTGTGTGTGTGTATATATATATATATATAATCTTCCTACTGTATTTTCCACTCTATGCATCTGATGAAGTGGGTTTTAGCCCATGAAAGCTTATGCCCAAATAAATTTGTTAGTCTCTAAGGTGCCACAAGTACTTCTCTTTCTTTTTAAAAAAAAATTAAAGTGGCGGTTAGAGGCATTAAGGCATCTTTTAAAAATTGGAAGTTAAATCCTATTGAGGAAAATAGAAAGAAACAAACTCTGGCAGGTCAAGTATAATAATTAGGCAGTTCAAAAAAGAATTTGAAGAGTAACTAGCCAAAGTCTCAAAAATCAACAGCAAAAAAATGTTTAAGTACATCTGAAGCAGGAAGCCTGCCAAACAATCAGTGGAGTCACTAGACAATCGCGGTGCTAAAGGAGCACTCCAGGAAGACCAGGCCATTGCAGAGAAGCTAAATGAATTCTTTGCTTCTGGCTTCACTGCTGAGGATGAGAGGGAGGTTGAAAATCCAGACTCCTAAGTTTTATTCCCAACTTTGGGAGGAGAATGAATCAGGACACCTGGGTTCTATTTTCAGCTGGGCCAGTGACTCAGACAAGTAACTTGGGCCCAGATCTCACAGATATTTAGGTGCTTAATTCCCAGTGAGAGTTATACGCCTCAATACCTTTGAGGATCTGCGCCTTTACCTCTTTCAGAGCCTGTTTCTCCACCTGCAAAATGGCGACAATAATGCTTACCTTTGGGCTTCACACGGAAAGGAAAATTCTGCTATGAAATACACCAGTTTAAACCTGGAGCAACTCCACTGAAGTTAATGGGGTTATGTCAGTGTAAGTGAGAGCACAGTCTGGTAGGAAGCATGGTACACAAGGGATTTTATTATTTTCCTTTGCAGATTTTGCCAAGTTTTTCCACATTTATGTTACCCACAAATGTTATTGAAGTCCTGCATTGCAGAAGCCTCCCACAGCCTTTGTTGACTCAGAATCTGGATATATATTAGGAATGTCAAAGGCCTGTGAGGGAGTTAGGTGCCTATGGAAGTTAGGGTGCCTAGGTACTTTTGAAATCCCACTAGGTACTTTTCATCATCTTTAGGTGCCTAATGGACCTTTAGAAATTTGACTCTCTACTGCCAGTATCTTTCTGTATTTTCCAGTCCTGGGACTTAAGAATGAGGAAAATCCAAAGTGCTATATAAGGCCTGGTCTACACTAGGAGGTTATGTCGAATTTAGCAGCGTTAAATCGAATTAACCCTGCACCCGTCCACACAACGAAGCTATTTAGTTCGACATAGAGGTCTCTTAAATTTGATTTCTGTACTCCTCCCCGATGAGGGGAGTAGCGCTAAATTCGACATGGCCATGTCGAATTAGGGTAGGTGTGGATGGAATTCGACGCTAATAGCTCTGGGAGCTATCCCACAGTGCACCACTCTGTTGACGCTCTGGACAGCAGTCCGAGCTCGGATGCTCTGACCAGCCACACAGGAAAAGCCCCGGGAAAATTTGAATTCCTTTTCCTGTCTGGCCAGTTTGAATCTCATTTCCTGTTTGGACATCGTGGCGAGCTGAGCAGCACTGGCAACGATGCAGAGCTCTCCAGCAGAGGTGACCATGCAATCTCAGAATAGAAAGAGGGCCCCAGCATGGACTGATCGGGAAGTCTTGGATCTGATCGCTGTGTGGGGCAATGAGTCCGTGCTTTCCGAGCTGCGATCGAAAAGACGGAATGCAAAGATCTACGAGAAGATCTCAAAAGCCATGACAGAGAGAGGATACAGCCGGGATGCAATACAGTGCCGCGTGAAAATCAAGGAGCTGAGACAAGGGTACCAGAAGACCAAAGAGTCAAATGGACGCTCCGGATCCCAGTCCCAGACATGCCGTTTCTACGAGGCACTGCATTCCATTCTAGGTGCGGCCGCCACCACTACCCCACCACTGACCGTGGACTCTGAGGATGGGATATTGTCGACGGCCGCTTCCTCGGAGATGTTAGTGGACGGGGAAGATGAGGAAGGAGATGAGGAGGATGAGGCAGTCGACAGCGCTTACAACGCTGATTTCCCCGACAGCCAGGATCTCTTCATCACCCTCACAGAGATCCCCTACCAACCCTCCCCAGGCATTAACCCGAACCCTGAATCAGGGGAAGGATCAGTCGGTAAGTGTTTTAAACATGTAAACATTTATTTTGAACAGAACAGGAATATTAACAATGGGTTTTTCATGATTAGTTTGCCCTAGGCGCTTAACGTTTTAGTCCTTGGCAGTGCAACTACTGCAAAAGAATCTAACAATGTCCGGTATCAGAGGGGTAGCCGTGTTAGTCTGAATCTGTAAAAAGCAACAGAGGGTCCTGTGGCACCTTTAAGACTAACAGGAGTATTGGGAGCATAAGCTTTCGTGGGTAAGAACCTCACTTGCATCTGAAGAAGTGAGGTTCTTACCCACGAAAGCTTATGCTCCCAATACTTCTGTTAGTCTTAAAGGTGCCACAGGACCCTCTGTTGCTTTTAACAATGTCTGGTTTATCATGATTACTTTGCCCTAGGCGCTCTACTTTTTAGTCCTTGCCAGTGCAGCTACTGGAAAATAAGGTCTATATGTGCGGGGATAGAGCTGAAATCCTCATGGGACATCTCCACGAAGCTCTCCTGGAGGTAATTGGAAAGCCTTTGCATGAGGTTCCTGGGGAGAGCGGCCTTATTGTGTCCTCCGTGGTAGGAAACTTTTCTGCGCCAGGCTATCATCAAGTACTCTGGGATCATTGCCTTGCAGAGCATGGAGGCATATGGCCCTGGTTTTTGCTGGCTTTCACACAGCATGCGGTCTTTCTCTGTCTCAGAAATCCTCAGCAGAGTGATGTCACTCATGGTGATCTGCTTTGAATTAGGGGAATGTTAGTATTGGGACTGCTTGCCTGTTCCTTTACATAACTGTAACCGGCGGTTTACAGCCACGCGGTGGAGACGTGAGAGGGGCAGCATACAGGGATCTTTCCCGGGGACAGCCGCAAGGGGGTGGGACAGGGGCAGAGTTCATGCTTGCCGGATTGCTGGCAGCAGGAACTGGCCAACGCTAGGAGCATTGCTTTGAACGTGAAAGGAGGGCAGTGCTATAATTTAAGTTTTAAGCAGCCAAAAGTCTACGGCTTACCATGTCAGCCTGCTACCCGAATTCCGCTGTCCTGCCTCGTTTGTCTGATCTCCACTGCAAGACCCCAGGCACTAAATGCGAAGTCCGAAAATTCGACCTTGTCCTGAGTGCGCATGTGATAGGTGCTGTGCATGGTCTTGTTCACAGAGAAAGACTATGTTCATTGTTCACAAAAATTTATCTTTGTGAGGAATTCACTCCCTTTTTCCCATCCCACAGCTGCGACTGTCTCCCGACCTACAGCGGCATCCTCCTCCCAGAGGCTGGCGCAGATTAGGCGGAGAAAGAAAAGGACACGGGACGACATGTTCTCAGAACTTATGGGCTGCTCCCGAGCCGAGGCGGCCCAGCAGACACAGTGGAGGGAGAACATGTCGCAATACCAGCAATCACACAGCGAACGGGAGGAGAGGTCGCGGCAGGAAGACCAGCAGGCGACTCAAATGCTCCTTGGACTAATGAGGGAGCAAACGGACATGCTCTGGCGCCTTGTGGATGTTCTGCAGGACCGGAGGCAGGAGGACAGAGCCCCGCTGCAGTGTATCTCTAACCGCCCTCCCCCGCCACAAAGTCCCATACCCCCCTCACCCAAAGTCCCAAGAAGGACGGGTAGCAGGGGCCGTGAAAACTGTCACTCCACCCCTGCAGACTGCTCAAGTACCAGAAGGCTCTCATTCCCAAAAATGTGATAAGTCCTTTCCTTCCCGCCTCACCCAAGCCCCCGTCCCACTTTCATCCCCTAACTGTGTAGTTGCTAATAAAAAATACGTTTCTGTTAATTACTGTTTCCGTCATGTTCTTTTAGAGGAGAGTGTGTTTGAAGGGGGCGGAAGGGGGTTGGTAATTGGAGAGGACAGTCACCTTTACCAGGGTACAGACACGGGGGCAGGTTCAGCAGAAGGTCACACACACACATTGCAGTAACTAGGCACCCTGGTCAGTCTGGGAGGTGGTTTTCATGTTCTGTGTGTTGGGGGGCTATGTGACTTTGTGGCGGGGGAGGGCGGTTAGAGATCTTATGCAGTGGTCCTTAGCCTGGATCACAGAGCCACGCAGCAGGGGATCTGTAACCGTCCTCCCCCGCCACAAAGTCACATAGCCCCCACACAGAGTCCCGAAAAGGAGGGGTGCCAGGCTCCGTTGAAACAACCAGTCCACCACTGCGGACCGCTCTAGGAACAGGAGCCTGTCATTCCTCAAGTTTAGAAGCGTCCTTTCCATCACTACACCCGCTCTTCACCACAGTCTGCATCCCAGTTTCAACCCTTTACTACGAAACCCTTAATAAAGAAAACGGTGTTAATGAACAAAGTTCCATTTATTTTATTTTTAAAGGTGTGTTGGAAGGGGGGCAACTGGGTGAGGGGGGTATGTATCTGGAGAGGATAGTCAACATTAACTGGGTAAAGCAACGGGGGCAGGTTCAGCTTCTCTTTAAACAAACTTAATAGTCACAGGTTACCCTGCTCACTGAGGAACCTAGCTTTCAAAGCCTCCCGGATGCACAGCGCGTCCTGCTGTGCTCTTCTAATCGCACGGCTGTCTGGCTGGGCGTAATCAGCAGCCAGGCTATTTGCCTCAACCTCCCACCCCGCCATAAAGGTCTCCCCCTTGCTCTCACAGAGATTGTGGAGCACACAGCAAGCTGCAATAACAATGGGGATATTGGTTTCGCTGAGATCAGAGCGAGTCAGTAAGCTTCTCCATTTCCCCTTGAGACGTCCAAAAGCACACTCCACCACCATTCTGCACTTGCTCAGATGGTAGTTGAAGAGTTCTTTTTCAGTGTCCAGGGCGCCTGTATAGGGCTTCATGAGCCAGGGCATTAGCGGGTAGGCTGGGTCCCCGAGGATCACTATAGGCATCTCCACATCCCCAACAGTTATTTTGTGGTCCGGGAAGTAAATACCTTCCTGCAGCCGTCTAAACAGACCAGAGTTCGTGAAAACACGAGCATCATGAACCTTGCCCGGCCATCCGACGTTGATGTTTGTAAAACGTCCCCTATGGTCCACCAGTGCTTGCAGCACCATTGAAAAGTAGCCCTTTCGGTTAATGTACTGGCTGGCCTGGTGGTCCGGTCCCAGGATAGGGATGTGAGTTCCATCTATAGCCCCACCGCAGTTTGAGAATCCCATCACGGCGAAGCCATCTATGATGACCTGCACGTTTCCAAGGGTCACTACCTTTGACAGCAGTAGCTCAACGATTGCATTGGCTACTTGCATCACAGCAACCCCCATGGTAGATTTGCCCAGGCCAAAGTGGTTCGCGACTGACCGGTAGCTGTCTGGCGTTGCAAGCTTCCAGAGGGCTATGGCCACTCGCTTCTGGACAGTCAGGGCTGCTCGCATCTGGGTGTCCTTGCGCTTCAGGGCAGGGGACAGCAACTCACAAAGTTCCAGGAAAGTTCCCTTCCGCATCCGAAAGTTTCGCAGCCACTGTGATTCATCCCAGACCTGCAGCACTATGCGGTCCCACCAGTCCGTGCTTGTTTCCCGGGCCCAGAATCGCAGTTCCACATCATCAACATGACCCATTGCCACCATGATGTTCACGGTGTGGGGTCCCGTGCTTTGTGAGAGGTCTGTGCCCCTCTCAGACTTAATGTCCTCACCGCGCTGCCATAGCCTCCTCGCCCGATTTCTCAGCATCTGCCTCTGGAAAAGGTGGATGATAAGGTGCGATGTGTTGACAACGGCCATAACTGCAGCGATGGTCGCAGCGGGCTCCATGCTCGCAGTGCTGTGGCGTCCGTGCTGTCACTCACCAGAAAAGTGCGTGAACTGATTGCCCACCGGCGCTTTCAGGGAGGGAGGGCGGGAGTAACGGTTGGATGACAACAGTTACCCAAAACCACCCTCGACATATTTTTTGCCCCAGCAGGCATTGGGGGCTCGACCCAGAATTCCAATGGGCAGCGGGGACTGCGGGAACTGTGGGATAGCTGCCCACAGTGCACTGCTTCCAATGTCGACGCTTGCCCCGTTAGTGTGGACTCACAAAGTCGAATTACTGTCCTTAGTGTGGATACACACGTTCGACTTTGTAATATCGGTTCCACAAATTCGATTTAAGTAAAATCGAACTACTCTCGTAGTGTAGACATACCCTAAATGTGAAATAGGTTTATTGATATTACACTATTTGTAAGGGGTTTGGAGATCAAAATGACCCCAAAATTTCAGGGCTAAATTTTTTAAAACTAGGAGCCTAAATTCAGATTCCTAAACTCTGATTTAGCCTCCTAAATAAGTGACTTTCAGAAATGTTGAGCAGGGTTGCTCAGTATTTTTGACTATCAGCCCAATTTACAGCCCACATAAGGATTTCTGGACAGTGCCTCTGAAAACTCCAGCCTAGCTTTTCAAATGTTGGCTCAAGATTGCATTCTCTAATACAGACTGAAAACTCTTTGAGATTTCACAGAAAACCACGGATTTCTGTCACACAAATTTTCCTAAAACCAGCTCTGTAAAGGTCTTTAGAAACATGGTTTGAAGCCACAGATTAATGTTTCTGTCTCTCATTCACTTCATTCAGATAAATAACACTGACTGATTTATGTTTGTTTATGTTCTCAGCCAATTGCAAAGCTGCTCTCTTCCCTGTCCCACCTACCACTTCCTCTTATCTGTCTCTCTTTTATCATCACTATACTTCCTGTATACTGTTTCTATATTCCGAGTCCTAGGCTAGCGTGGTGGGTAAATTGCAAGATCTTGAATGCGGTTTGAATCGTTTGCTATTCTGGGTTTAATTTTTGCAGTCCACCCATGTGTTAGGATTGGAACACGTGTTAAGACTGTATGTGGTGGAGAGCGGTGTTCCCAGAGAGGCTTTTCATTTGGCCGTGAGGCTGTTGAATTCATAATCCATAGGACACCCTTTTAGGTGGGGCCAAAGGCAGGGGATTAGTGGCCTGTTAAAACTGTGAGATTGTGCTGTGTGATCTTCAGTGACACCTCTGAAATTCCCATTGAACTCACAGTATCTGGGTGAAACAGATGGCACAATTTGTCCCTGTGTTTTAATAAATTACTGTGTGTCTGTCTGCAGTGTTCCTCTTCAGGTCTGCATGAAGTCACGCATGCTGTGGAAAGAGTTTGTTATATCTCTCATACTCCTCTCTTCTCCCTCTCCTCTCCCCACCCCCCAAATGATTTGGTGACTTGTTTCAGGGCAGGCAGGGAGTGTGATGCAGAGCTCGGAGGCGAACCCCGGAGTTCTGACGCTTAATGTTGCCCTTTAATCCAGTAGATTCTGCTCCCAGCTCTGGAAGGGAGAGCAAAGTCCTGAGACCCGCTCGTCCTGCTATAACCGAACCATAATAAACAGCAGGAGTTTTATGTACAGGTGTGTGTCCCTTTAAGAGGAAAAAGCACATGGTGGGGGAGCCGGTGAAGGCTGAACAAAGGATGTCCTTGCTGCGGCGGGAGCAGGGTTAGGAAGGTGCCTTCCTACTTCTGCTGTGTGTTCGAGCACTAGCAGCCTTTTTCTGGGTACAGAATGAGCTGGGAGCGGGTTTGACTTGGGGTTCAGAAATGCTGCTGCTGGGAATAGTGAAATTGCCCACGCGGTGTGTGGCGGATGCGTTTGGGGGAAGGATGGAAGTTGAAGGTCCCTCCAGACCTCAATTTTGCTCCTGTCTCTAATGTAATCTTTAAAAACCTCTTTTCTGACATAACTGTGGTGGGGTTGGATGTGGTCTGATTGCCAGGTTTTGGTCTGTGTATCCTAAACCACTGTTTGTATCCCTTCATTTTAGGATGAAAATGGAATTGATGAGCTGGGAGGAAACAATTGCTTTGGACCAATGCCATGTTCCAGATATGGAGAGCAATGAGCTGGTATGAGATTGACTTCTTACAGAGGAAGGGAAATCCCTTGCCCAGGGAACTAAACTCTACATAACAGCAAAACTGTTGAAATTTAGGAGCAACTCTAGTGGGTTAGAAGGGGGGGGGCTGGGAGTCAGGACCCCTGAGTTTTATTCCCAACTCTGGGGGAGTATGAACTAGTAGTTAGAACAAGGGAGTCAAATCTAGTTGTAGAGATGGGGGACTGGGAGTCAGGACTCCTGGGTTTTATTTGCCTACCTCTCTTTAAGGACTTTACCAAGACCTGTAATTTCCAACCTGGAGAGAGGACTCCAGAGTATTCCTGTTAGATCATGGTCCTGCCTGCCAGACCACCTATCTCCCTTCCCCCAATTAGTGCAGGCTGAGGCGTGTCAAACCTTCAGCTCTGACCTTTGGATTGTAGCAGATGTTTTTCAGCTCTGACTTTATCAAAGTGTCTGTTACCGGTTGTGTTCACCAATCCAGCATTCAGCTACGATCATGGAGTGTAGTAGGAGTGACATGTGGCTTTTGGGCCTTGCTAACCTACTAGCCTGTGTGTGTCTTGAGGCCTTCAGGCTGGTGTTGCCTTAGTGATGTAAACATCAGATTTTAAATCCTCATTGTCCAGGATTGGTTCATCTCTTCCTCCTTCCACTGCAGATAAATTAATGCTATCGGTCTGAAGCTGTTCAGGTCTCTTGCTTGAGGCATTAACAAAATTTGAGATCCTGTCTGCTCACTGTGGACATTAAAAGGGCCATAGGATCTTTTGTAAGCATAGTAGGGAGCTTGGCCAGTTGTCTGCTAAAACAAGGGTTCTCAACCTTTTTCTTTCAGGTCCCCACAACGTGCTATTAAAAACTCCAGGGCCCAGCAGTGGTGGGGGGGGTCTGGGCTTCAGGGGAGCAGGAGGGGCTTCTGCCCGGCAGAGCTTGGGGCTCTGCCGGGCTCAAGGCTCTGAGCTAACTCTGCAGGGCTCAAGGCTCTGCGTTTTCTGTCCTAGGCCCCTTTCAAGGCTGATTCCCCACTCTGGCACTTCGAGTGCAGAAGGTGGGAGGGGGCCCACAAAGATTCTAAAAATTAATACTGGCCACTCCAGGCTTGTATTAAAGTCCCAAGGTTACAGTTTCTCTCTGACCTTGGATTGGTAGATGCTGCCACCACCCAAATGCAGAACCCCTTTGAGGCCCAGAAAGGCACACTTGGGGATTCCTTCTTGTGGGGTACCTTCAAGCCCTTTAACCTTCCTCCCTGCCTCCGAGCAAGAGCTGAGAAAGAAGAAAAAAAATAGGGAAATCAGCTCTTGCCACCAGGTAATTAAACAACATGTGCACAAACCTCTTAAGACACAAAAATCCAATTCTACTCTTAAAAAAGGTATTCTCTTTCTTTTTTTAATTAATAAAATTTAAGTCTGGGAATTTAGGCTTTTGCTAGATTTAAAAAAAACAATTACAAGGATTAAGCATCAAGAATAGCTTTCTTGAGGTCCAGTTTAAAGGTTACAAGCAAAACAAAAGCACCTGGGGTTAGCACAGAGGAGTCCACAAGCCATAAAGAAATAAAAAGAGATAAACCTAAATGCGTCTTCCTAAACATTTCTTAATCTACTTTCATACCTGGGGTTCCAAATGAGTAGTTTCTAGGTATGATACTGAGGATTTTTCATACCTGGCCCCAAGCTTCTTACACCATAGCTCTGCCCTGTCCCCTCTCTCCGGGAGAACAACCACAGACAGACAAAAAGGGGAATCTTTGTTTCAATATTAAAAAGTTCTAGCCTTCTGATTGGCTCTTTTGGCCACGTGCCCACTCACTTCCTTTTACCTGGTGTACGGAGTCACAGCGACGTTAGTGTTTGGCCTGGCTGTGTCCCCACTCCCCCCTCAACGGGGCCAGGCTAAATACGAGCATTGCTTCTGTGACACTACACCCCATATTCATCAAAGGGGGACGATTATGATGATTATGACATAATTATGATGCAATTTGTACAAGATGAATCATATGAGGTGTCATTGGAAATGTTATGATTTGCTGAATATGATTATCCTCTTTGTATGCATGTATCATTTTTGTGTGTAAAGTTATGAATATTGACTATGTATCTGTATTTCAAATGTAGTTGCACCTGGGTAACTCCCACTCGGGAAGATGCTTCCAGTCTAGATAGCTGGTTGGGAAGGGCCTATTCAGGGTAATGGGCCAGTAGGAAAAACAACAGGCCTTAGGAGAAGCTTATTTTCCACCTGGTGAGCCTTCCTGAGAACGCTCCAGACAGCCTGTAAGTAATGGCTGCTATGACTCTGCAAGGGTATGTGACCAGGGCACATGACTCTGACCTCCATTTTGGGTACCTGTTTTCCACAAACTGGTCTGAGACCCAAGTCTGAAACAAATGGTTCCCGCTGTATGGAAAAGCTATATAAGGCAGGGAGTGATATCATCTATTGTTCCTCACTCCCCCACAACTCAGCACGTGAGAGAAACTCTGGAAGAAAAGGACTTGGAATGGGGGTGGGAAGCCCAAGCTGCAAAGCAAGTGCAGCTTGTGCCTTGACAACCTGCAAGTCTGCTTGTATCATGAGTCAGGGTGAGAAATAGCTAATTCATATACAGGCTTTCTAGTATCTTAGGCTCAGTTTGCATTTTTGTTTATTTACTAGGTAATCTGCTTTGATCTGTTTGCTATCCCTTATAATCACTTAAAATCTATCTTTTTGTAGTTAATAAACTTGTTTTATGTTTTAATCTAAACCAGTGTGCCTTTAAGTGAAGTGTCTGGGGAAAAATCTCAACTTGGTTAACACATGTTTGTTGCATATTCCTCTCCACATCCTCTCCAGGTAATAAATTTATACTGGTTGGAGTTTCAACCAGGGCAGGGCAGTACAGCTCTGGGGGCCTAGGCTGGGAAGCTGGGGGGTATCTTGGCTGTAGCCTCTCTATTGCTATTGGTTCATGCAGTGTTTGGTCAGCCTGCATGTAACTGCAGCTGGGTGTGTCCCTGCCTGTGCATATGCTGGTGAGAGTGTAAATCTGGGAGTGGTCTACAGCTTGTCACAGAAGCACAGTGTGAGTGGAATCCCAGTTCCAGGTGGCACCCCAGGGGAAACCCGTCACAGCTTCAACCCCATGCATCAGGAGTCAGGGCACAACGCCTGGAGCAGGGAACAGAGCCCAGCCAGCCCCATGGGACAGGAGCTGCTTCAACCAGGACATGGCGGTTGGTGTCAAAGCATCAAAGCAGGACAGTCCCACAAAACCCAAGACTGTTGGGAGGTCTGTAGGGCTGTCACCTCTGAGATGCAAAAACATGGGACAGCTGCGATGGTCCTGAGCCCATCACACTGGACAGCTGGTAGCGTGTACCAGGCTCACAGACCGACTTTCCAGGACAGCTACGAAGGGACGATCCTGGAGAAACACAGATATTGGCAACCCTAGCAGGGCATGGAATTAAAAAGGGATCCCAGGAGTGGGCGAGGTGGGCAGTGTGGGGACCCCAGGCTAGGCTGTAGAGGGCTGGTAAATGGGGGGAGGTGTGGGGACCAATGCCAGCAGTGTGTGTGTGTGTGTGATGCAATGCAGGGACTCTGTGTGTGTGTGTGTGTAGGAATGTAGGGATTGTGTGTGTATGGGGGGAAGGAATGCAGGGGCTGTGTAGGATGTTGCAATACAGGAGGTGTGGGGGGAGGTAGCAATTAGGGCTGTGTGTGTGTGTGTGTGTGTGCAGAGCAATGCAGGGGCTGTGTGTATGCAAAGCAATGTAGGGTTTGTGGGGGGTGTAGTGCAGGAGCTGTGTGTGTGCAGAGCAATGTAGGGGTTGTGGGGGGAGTGCAGTGCAGGAGCTGTGTATGCAGAGCAATGTAGGGGTTGTGGGGGTGTGTGTGCAGTGCAGGAGCTGTGTGTGTGCAGTGCAGGAGCTGTGTGTGTGCAGATCAAGGTAGGGCAGGGGTTCTCAAACTGGGGGCAGGGCCAGCTTTAGGACCTACGGGTCCCGCTTGGAATACCCGGCGGCGGTCCGGGTCTTCGGTGGCACTTTGGCTGCGGGACGTCCGCTCCATGTCTTCCGCGGCACTGAAGGACCCCCCACCGCCGAAATGCCGCCGAAGACCCTGGAGCGAACCCCCCCCCTCCCCCGCCGCTGAAATGCCACCTGAGCAGACCGCTGCCAGGTGAGCCTAAGGCGTGGGGCCCTCTTACCCGCGGGGCCTGATTCCAGGGAATCGGCCTAAAGCCGTCGCTGACTGGGGGTTGGGACCCCTCAGGTTGTCACGAGGTTATTACCTGGGGGGGGTCGCAAGCTGTCAACCTCCACCCCAAACCCCGCTTGCCTCCAGCATTTATAATGGTGTTAAATATATGAAAAACTGTGTTTAATTTATTACGGGGGGGGGGTCACACTAGGCTTGCTATGTGAAAGGGGTTGCCAGTAAAAAAGGTTGAGACCCACTGATGTAGGGGCTGTGTGTGTGCAGAGCAATGTAGGGGCTGTGAGCATGTTTGTGTGTGGGTGTGGAGGGGGGGTGTTGCAAGGGAGGGCAGTGTAGGGGCTGTGAGCCTGTGTGTGTGTGTGTGGGGGGGTGTTGCAAGGGAGGGGCTGCGTGGGGGGGGGGGCAGAGCGAGCTGCTGTGCAGCATTCCCCCGCCAGCCCCGTAGATGTCCCTGCTCTGTCCGCAGCCCAGCCAGGAGCGCGCGCTTAGGCCGAGGCGGAGGAAGGGGCGGAGCTCGGCGATCATGGCTGAGGAGGAAGGAGAAGGAAATTACCAGGCCTTGCAAACTCTGCAGGTACCGGAGGGGCTGCTGAGTGGCCGCGGCCAGGGGGGCGAACTCTGCGTCGGCCGGCTCCTGCGGGCTGTGAGACACACACCGATCCCCCCGATACACACACACAGAGCAATGCGCAGACACACCGATCCACATAACACACCGATCCCCACCCCCCCCCCGATACACACACACACAGCAATGCACAGACACACCGATCCACATAACACACCGATCCCCACCCACCCCCGATACACACATACAGAGCAATGCACAGACACACCGATACACACACACACAGAGCAATGCACAGACACACCGATACACATAACACACCGATCCCCACCCACCCCCGATACACACACACAGAGCAATGCACAGACACACCGATCCACACAACACACCGATCCCCACCCCCCCCGATACACACACACACACACACAGCAATGCACAGACACACCGATCCACATAACACACCGATCCCCACCCACCCCCGATACACACACACACACACACACACACACACACAGCAATGCACAGACACACCGATCCACATAACACACCGATCCCCACCCACCCCCGATACACACATACAGAGCAATGCACAGACACACCGATACACACACACACAGAGCAATGCACAGACACACCGATACACATAACACACCGATCCCCACCCACCCCCGATACACACACACAGAGCAATGCACAGACACACCGATACACATACACACACCGATCCCCACCCCCCCGATACACACACACACAGTAATGCACAGACACATCGATACACATACACACACCGATCCCCATCCCCCGATACACGCGCACACAGAAATGCACACACATACCGACGCACACAAAGCAGTGCGCACATACGCACACCAATCCATACACACACACACACGAGAAAAGCACAGACACATCAATGCCTGCACACAGCGATGCACACACACACACCCTCTCTCATCCCTGCACACACACCAGTGCACACTGATCCCTGCACGCACACGATGCACCCACACAATGACACACACCTGCACTGATCACTCTGCATCCACACCAATACACACACTGATCCGTGCACAAACGCACAGCGAGATTCACACACACACACAAACCCTTGTGTTACATGCACACACATACACACACACACAGCCTTGCCCTATATCTCCCTTACACTGCCCTCTGCCTTTGCAATCCCTGTGTCTGAATTAACCTCTCCCTTTTGCCATATGTTTTTCCCTGCACCCTCTCTCTGAGCATCTGGGTGGGTTTAGCCATTTTCATTTTGCTATTTAAAGCCCCCAGTCCAAGATGGGTGCAAATAACAGGCCTGTAATGGGAAACAGCCTGTAAAATGCCCTGGGATGTAACATTTGTACACTGCCTTTATTAACTGTCTACTGGGTTTGTCATTAAAATCATTAGCAGAGGGAGGGGTCTGACTGTGTTGGGGTCACTGAGATTTTGGGCAATAAGAGGCTGTCTGGGGCACTAGACTTGGGTCCCATTTCCACTTTCACCATTTTGCTTGGGGAAGTCACTTCTCCCTCTGTGCCTCCCTTTCCCTGTCTATAAAATGGGGATAATGGTCATTCCTTTGCCTGTTTAGACAGGGGAGCTTTTCAGAGCAGGATCTGTCTCCCACTGTGTCTGTGCAGTGCCCAGCACAATAGGGGGTCTCTTTCGTGGTCTGTGCAGTGCCTGGCACAATGGGGCCCTGATTTTGGTCGGGATCTCTGCAGTGTCGGGCACAATGGGGGCCCTGATCTCGGTCGGGGTCTGTGCCGCACCCGGCACAATGGGGCCCTGATCTCAGTCGAGGTCTGTGCAGCGCCAGGCACGATGTGTGCTCTGACGTTGGACAAGCGCTAGCATAAGACATATTATTAATAATAACAGTGGTGAAAGCCATGAGAGGCCTGTACGTCAGGTGGTAGGGCTCATATCTACAGATTGATCCTCTGGGCACCTAGAATGACACCGAAGTGTGATCATGGCTCGCTGGGTACCACACAGACCCCTAATAAGGTCCTGTTGTGCCAAGTGCTTCCCAGACCCTGACTGAAGTGAGGGCCCCTTGTGCCGGATGCTGCACAGACCCACAGTGAGACAGTGCCTCCCTGAAGAACTTGTCATCTAAAATTGATGAGATCTGAACTGCGTATTGGATTGGGAAGCCCAGTTCCCATTAATTAGCTCTCTGGAGCTGGGATGTTGTTTTGTTCTGTGTTTGTACAACATCTAGCGCAGAGGGGCCCTGGGCCATGACTGGGGCTCCTAGTCACTATGGTAATACATATAATAATGGGAACTGATTTCCAAATTCCTTAGCCAGCTTTGAAAATCCCAACCGAGGCACAGAGAGATTCAGTTACATGGATTTGCAAATGAGACCAAAGGAGTTAGGAGCCCAATTGGCTTTCACTGTCATTTGGGGGCCTCATTCCTTTAAAATTCCTAGCCTAATGACTTATCCAAGGTTACTGGAATAGTCTCTGGTAAAGCTGGGCTTTGAACCCAGGTTTCTTGAGTGTTGGTCCAGTGCCTTAACCGCCAGGCTACATGCCCCCTTAGGTAGCTGCTGCTGCTGCTGCTAGGGTGTAGTTTACCGATGTGATCGTTCCCACCCCTGCCCCTTTCACTCACCTGTCCCTCATCCTCACAGGAATTGGTCGATGGCCTGTACTATTTCCGGGATCATTACTTTGAAAGCCATGGTGTGGAGGATGCTGGGCGAAAGCAGCAGGACATTCTGGAGGAAATGGAGAAAACGCTACAGCAGATGGGCGAGATAGATGGTAACCGGGTATAAGAGGGAAATGCACCCCCTGCCCTAGAGGGGAAAACCTGGCATCCCATTTCCCACCCCCATGAGCTAGCCAGTCCCAAACCCTGGGGCTGGATTGGAGCTGGCACACCCTAGAGGGGTAAGGCCCCATGCCCCATTCCTCACCCCCCCGAGCCAGCCAGTCCCAAACCCTGGGGCTGGATTGGAGCTGGCACACCCTAGAGGGGTAAGGCCCCATGCCCCATTCCTCACCCCCCTGAGCCAACCAGTCTCCCACCCTAGGGCTGGATTGGAGCTGGCAACCCTAGAGGGGAAAGGGACCAGTGTCCCATTTCTCACCTCCTGAGCCAGCCAGCCAGCCCGCTGCCCTGGGACTGGAGGAGATTTGTGCCACAGGCTATGCCCTCCCTTTGCGGCTCTGTCTCTCCAGGCTGTTCCCAGGGCCGGGCTCGGGCGCTGATGCTGAAGGGGAAGGCTCTGAATGTTATACCCGACTACAACCCCAAGGCTGAGGAGCTGCTGGCCAAGGCTGTGAAGCTGGACCCGGAGCTGGTGGAGGCCTGGAACCAGCTGGGCGAGACCTACTGGAAAAAGGGCGACATCACAGCAGCCCACACCTGCTTCTCTGGGGCCCTGGGGCATGTGAGTTGAGGGGCTGGGTAGCTGGGGCCAAGGGGCCGATCTGGGGGGAGGGGCGCGGGGGGGCTGGGCTGAGGGGCTGATCCCGGGAAGTGGAGACAGGGCTGTCTGGGCTGAGGGGCCGATTCAGGGGAGGGGAGGGAAGGGGAGACAGAGCTGGCTGATCTGAGGGCAGAGGAGTCGTGGGTGGGGAGGCGGGAAGCCGGGCTGAGTGCTGACCATGGCTCCTTGTCTCCCCCCATAGCGGAAGAACAAGGTCTCGCTGCAGAATCTGTCCATGGTGCTGCGGCAGCTGCGAGTGGAGAGCACAGAGCAGCATGCCCAGAATGTCATGGACAGTGTCCGGCAGGCCAAGCTGGCTGTCCAGATGGACGTGCGGGATGGCCGCTCGTGGTGTGAGTGACAGCCCCTTTCCCTCCCCCAGGCACCGCTCCTGCCCACTCCCTGCTTCAAGGGACACTGGGACCCAACGTGGTACCAGCTGGGAGGGGCTCAGGCTTCTCAGTATGCTCTGCAACTTCCTGCCCTTCACCTGACTTGGGGGGAGGATAATATACCCCAGCGATATCCCTACATTCAACCCTTCATTCTCAGTTATGTCCCACCATCCCTCCATCCTCAGCTATATTCATCCCCAGCTATATCCATCCCTCCATCCATTCAACCCTCCATCCTCAATGTCCCGCCATCCCTCCATCCTCAGCTGTAGCCATCCATTCCCCTCAGCTATATCCCTCCACCCATCCATCCTCAGCTATAGCCATCCTGCCACCCATCCTCAGCTGTAGTCATCCATCAATCCTCTATTCTCAGCTATATGCCTCCAACCAGCCAGCTGTTCATCTTCTTTGATGTCCTCTGTCCATGTGTTCTCCTTACTAACCTCCATGTCTCTCTGCCGCAGATATCCTGGGAAATGCCTACCTCTCGCTGTTCTTCAACACAGGCCAGAACCCCAGTATCTCCCAGCAGGCCCTAAGTGCCTATGGCCAGGCGGTAGGTACTGCCCTGTCTTCTACTGGTTGCAAGGGAGCCTTGTGGTGCAGGGAGCAGGGCAGAAGGCTCAATGGGGGCGCTCAGATGTTGATTTCCTTTCCACACTAGGAAAAGGTGGATCCTACAGCATCCTGTAACCCGGACCTGCACCTCAACAGAGCTACGGTGAGAAGGTGGGAGGGAGGGGAGTGGAAGGTGTGACTGAAAGGTGTTGGGGGCTCAGGAGGGGCACTCTCCCCTGGCAGGCAGTGCCAGCATCAGTGCCTCAGTGTGGTTTTAGGGGGCTCTGTGTCCCTGTGTCTGCTGCCCCCTGCTGGATGGAATGAGCCCTGTAATTTCTGGTCTAACCACTAGACCCCTCTCCCCTCCCAGAGCCAGGAATTGAACCCAGGAATACCAATTCCCTGCACACACTGCTCTAACCCAGTGGGCTTCCCCCTACCTCCCTCACACCTTGAGCCAGGAATGGAAACCAGGAGTTCTGGCTCCCAGCCCCCTCACTCTAACCCACTAGACCCCCTCAGGCCTGCGGTAGAACCCAGGAGTCCTGGTGCCAAGCCTCACTGCTGTAACCATAGCGCTATGCTGTGTTTCTCTTGGGTCAGCTGCATAAATATGAGGAGAATTACACGGAGGCCCTGGAGGGGTTTTCCCGTGCAGCAGCCCTTGACCCAGCCTGGCCCGAACCCCGGCTGCGCCAGCAGCAGCTTCTGGATTTCCTGGAGCGACTCACCAGCCTCCTGGAGAACAAGGTAGAGCATCTCCCCTGCTCCCTGCCTGGCTTACAGGGAGATATGTCTCAGTCAGTGACCCTGCCCTCCTTCCTCCCCCTGCAGGGCAAAGTGAAGGTTAAGAAGCTGCAGAGCATGCTGGGAAGCCTGCGCCCATCCCAGCTGGGCCCCTGTGGGGACGGGCAGTACCAGGGGTCCTCAGGCCAGAAGGTGGCACTGGAGCATCGGCTCCTGAGCGCCCTGCAGCCGGGTGTGAACACTGGGGCCGTAGTGCTCGGCAGGGTGGTCTTCAGCCTCACCACGGACGAGAAGGTGCCCTTGTGAGTACCACCTGTCCATCCATCCATCTTTAGTGCTTTCTGTTGATGTTGTCTATCCTCCTGCTGTCCATCTGTCAGTCCTGAGCTATGTCTATCCGTCCATCCTGCTGTCCATCTGTTAGTCCTGAGCCCTATCCATCCTGCTGTCCATCTGTCTGTCCTGAGCTCTGTCCTCCATCCATCCTGCTGTCCATCTGTCTGTCCTGAGTTCTGTCCATCTGTCCAGCCTGCTGTCCATCTGTCAGTCCTGAGCTCTGTCCATCCTTCTGTCCAGCTGTCAGTCCTGAGCTCCATCCATCCATCCATGTTTCCTCAGTTCTGTACACCCATCCAACCATTCTCATAGCCATCCATGTGGCCTTCCATCCATCCATCTATGCATCCTCAGTACCATCCATCCGCCCCTTCACCTCCTGTCCCATCACCTTACTCACACTCTCGCCTGGTTTTCTGGCAGCACGTTCGGCTTGGCTGACTCCAAGGGCCCCTGTTTTGCTGTCACTGTCTATAACATGGTCCAGAGCTGGGGTGTGCTCATCGGCGACTCAGTGGCCATCCCTGAGCCACACCTCCGGCATCACCACGTCCAGCACCAAGGCAAGGTGAGTGTGGCCCGGTCCTCCTTGCCCCAGGCTTAGTGCTGGAGTGATTCCTAGGCCTGGCCCTGCAGGAGGAGGGATATGGGACGTCGCCAGAGACAGGTTGATACAGGACTGTAGCCCTTCGTCAGTTTAAGGGTTAACCCCCACCCTTTCCTCATGCCCCCCCTCCACCTGTTGTTTCTTTCCACTCCCACTGTGGTGGCGGGAGGCATGAATGAACTTGACACTTCCTGTCTGCTACTTGCATCACTTCCTATGTGAGCTGTTAGACCTCAGTTATAGGGCCACAGATGCCAGAGTGATGGGGCCTTTCTCACAGCAGCTGGGGGCAATGTGTCTTTCCCAGCCCCCTTGTTATGGGGTAGAGGTGGAAGTGCCTTTAAATTGGGGGAGGGGGGTTGCAATTCTCTACCCCAATATTCACCCCGACGTCCAGGGAAGCATAAGCCCACTAGCTGCCCAGCAGGGAAAGAGTTAATTTTGACACTGTTGCTGGGAGACTGGGCACCTCCTCCCTCACTAGAGCACATCTCAGTCTTCTGCAGGAAGGCGGGAGGACGACACACTGGCTCTTCAGGTTTTTACAGCTGCCTAGGTTTTTGGGCTCCTGACATCTGTTAAATTTGGGCACCCAGATCCCTTAGGCAGGTTTAAAAACCTAAGCACATGAAATGAAAATCACCATCAGTAGGCGTTAACAGTGGAATTTGCCCTGCCTCATAGATGGGTGGGAAAATTTCAACACATGATGTGCAAACAGTCATTAGTAGGATTCAGAGCTAACCGCCTTCTGACTGACTTCTCTGTCTCCACGGTACTCCCAGAGCTTCTCCTTCCCTGGGATCCGTGTGGAGACCCCACTCCTGCTGGTGGTGAACGGCAAGATGCAGGGACCTGGCACCCAGGCGGCAGCTACTGTGGCATACCGAGCGCAGAGCGAATGATGCCGTGGGGAGGGAATGTGCAAAGATAGCTCCTTGCCCTCGGATGCTGCTGCTGGAGGGGTTGGACTTGTCCTGCTGTCTGCTGCCCCCTGGTGGATCCCATGACTATAATGGCTTGGAGAGGCTTGTGGGGCCAGCAGGGGATTTACAACTGGGTATTGAGGCAAAGGATGGGGACTGAGAATGGGGTGATCCCTGCCCCCTACAAAGAGGGACAGAGGTCCCTCTTTTCCCATTCTCTCTCCACTCAACATGGTCCTCTTTCCCATGGCAACGAGCTCTACCCAGGCTCTGCCCCGATACCCCAATAAACCACTCCAATGGACTGATCCCAGCTGTGAAGTAATTGCACTGGGACTAGGAGACCCCTACCAAGCCCACCAATGCCTCCTCCCTCTGCATCTGTGCCCTGCCCTTTCTCCTCTCCTTTTCCACACTCCCCCTTCCTGTCTCCTTCCCATGGACTGGAATCACTGGCCCCAACCCCCCTCAGTTTGTGTGGCTTATGACGTGGGGACATTCAAAGGTGATTAAGGGGTGTTGTAGGTGCCTAGTCCCTGTGGGTTTGGGGGTTGGACTTTTTTAGGGCTCTTTCACAGTGGGTCTGGCTTGGGGCCCTGCTCTCTGTGTGTACAGAGCAGGTCTGCCCCGAGGCCCTGATCTCTGTGTCTACAGAGCGGGTCTGGCCCGAGGCCCTGCTCTCTCCGTGTGTACAGAGTGGGTCTGGCCCGGGGCCCTGCTCTCTCTGTGTGTACAGAGCGGGTCTGGCCCGAGGCCCTGCTCTCTCTGTGTGTACAGAGCGGGTCTGGCCCGAGGCCCTGCTCTCTCCGTGTGTACAGAGCGGGTATGGCCCGAGGCCCTGGTCTCTGTGTGTACAGAGTGGTGGTATATTTATTTTGGAAGGTTCATTTTGTTTTATAATTTTATATGTTTAAAGGTTTGTTTTTTTCTTTTGTAATGAATAAAATCTGTTATCGATGAGGTTCGTGGTCAGTGAGTCCTGTCAGTCCATCCATCCCCCTACACAACCACCTCTCTGTCTGTCTCTTTAACTACTGTTCGATGTTCATGATGTATCGATTATTTCTCTCAGGAAGGCAAATGGAGATGCAGCCCTGGTCAGCTCTGACTCTGAGCAGCTGGTCAAGCCCCTGGGACTAAGGCAGCCCCATAATGCAGAGGGAAAACTACTCAGATAGAAGAGGTGACTCGGGAAGATCCACAGAGAGTTTAGACAGTGAGTAGACACCAGTGGCTGGCCCATGTCAGTCGACTCAGGCTCCTGGGACTCAGGTTGTGGGGCTGTTTCACTGCTGTGTAGATGTCAGGGCTCTAGGACCCTGTGAAGTTGGAGGGTCCTAGCTATCTAGTTGCTGTGTAGGCATACCCTTATATCCTCCAAATGCCCCTCAGCTGCTGCCTAACCTGGTGGGTCCCTAAATTGCTGTCAGTGGACCTGCACCAGTCCCCTCAGTCCTGACCCCTTGCTCAGTCTAAGCCCTGGAGGAGGAGGGAATGCTCCTGTGTACTCTAGAGCAACGGTTCTCAACCTTTTTTCATTGGTGGGCTCCTAAAAAGTTTCGAATGGCGATGCAGACCCCTTTGGAAATTTCGAGTGGCAGCATGGAGCCCGTTGGAAATCTATCGTCTGTACATATAGCTGGATTCTGGTCAGTCTGTTTTCAGTCTGTCTTTCGCGGACCCTGGAGATATAGTACGTAGGCCCCCCCAGCACCGGGTGAGAACCATTTCTCTGGAGCTCTGTGGTTGGAGCACTTACCTAGGGTGAGGGAGACCCCAGTTGAGATCCTCACTCTAGGGTCCTGCCTGCTGGGCGATTCTGGGGTGGGGGGCGCATTCTGATCCGGGGGGCGCATTCTGATCCGGGTCTTTTCGAAGCCTCCTATGGGTGTCAAATAACCAAGCACCCGCGAGCTGGTGGGACTGACTCTATAGGCCAGTGGTTAGGGCATCCAGCCAGGAGGGGGAAAGTCAGGCTCAAGTCCCTGAGCCAAGGACTGCATCATACAAAGTGGAACAGCAGAGACCAAGAGCCAGCTCTGCTGCACAGCCCAGCGCCCCTGCACGGTGGGAGACCTGCAGACAAATATCCTGGAAGTTCCCCCTTAGTGGGCCGGCCCCAAGGATCCACCCAGCTCCAGAGGGCCAGGCTTCCGCGTCTCGGCCTGGGGGCGCCAGTGATCCCTGTCTCTTTCTGGGGTTCCTTGGCTGGGCCAAACTCCTGGGAGAGGCTTGTTCCATCCCTGCAGGGCGCAGTGTCCTCAGGCCGGATCTGCAGCAATACCAGGCAGCCTTTTCAACCCAAGGGGACCCTTTATCAGTCCTCTGGCTGCAGGCCGCCAGGTTTTGGGTTATTAGGAGGGAGGCAGGCTTGGGTTACAGTTCCTGTTGGTGAGAGCCGGGCCTGTCCATGCCCTGCTCCCCCACACTCCATTCTGCTCTCTTTGGCCCTCAGTCCCCAGCACACGAGTTACCTGGGTGAGCCCAGCTCTCATTGACCCAGTCACCTGCCCCCTCCATGTCTTTGTCCTCCGGACACAGCCACCAACACGTTCAGCTGGCTCTGCAGCTAGGGGTTCGTCTTGAGGCCCTGAGGTTCCCCGCGTCTCTCTAGGGTCTTCCATCCCAATGTGTTTGTTCCAGTCCAGAAGGTCCTAGTGGCTCTGTGAATACCTGGCCTGGTCTGTCACGGCCCAGGGAAAGATCTGATTCCTTCCCCCAGGGGGCAAGCGCCGCCAAGGGGATCAGCACAGAGCCTTACAGATGGTTCGTAAAAGGATTTAGGCAAATTCACAGGTTCGTCCTAGGTTCCTGCCTCCCGCAGAGGGGTCCCAGTTGTGATAGGCGCCTGCAACCCTTTGAAGGGTCAGACTTCGGCCCCATCCCTCTCGGCATTTCCCTTTGGTTAGTTTTGGTGGCTCCGGGCTGTAAGTACCTGTCTATCCCCATGCGTGATCTATGAAGCCTGGCCACCTACCTAGGGGCTCTGGATTGCAATGGGCAGCAGGAACCTAAATGTTAGGTGCTGCACCACTGGGTGTAAGTTACCTGTGTGGATCTAGCCCCTTATGTCTCCAGACGTGGGAAGGAGCCTGATAACTAGAGGGGTGGGGCGTGCAGGAATGACAATGGGGACAAGGGAACTTTTCAAGTGATTTCCTCCCCCCGCTCCTCTTCATGGGCTGTCAGGTGCTGGGTTCATCCCTGCTGGAGCTCCCATCTCAGAGGGGGACTGGGAGGCTTCCTGCCCCTCAGGACAGTAGCTAACCGTTCATTTCTGCGCTAGGTCTGTTCTACCGTGCCTGAGTGAGGAGAGTGGTCCCAGGACAGGGGTCTCTCACCCCATCCGCCTTGTGTTGGACCCTGATGAACTAGGCCCCCTTTCAGTAGTGACGCCCACCTGCTCTATGCAGTGGGGCCCAGGTGTAATGAGTGGGCTCATTCCCAGCAGAGCAGGGGTCCATGTGAACCTGAGACTGAATAGCTCTGCTCATTGCCAGAGACCAAGAGCTGAATGCACCCTGGAGACACAGCTCTCGTCTCCGCCTGGGACTCCCAGTCCTGACCCACCCTGTCCTGACCCACAGCCCCCACCCGTCTCCTAGCACTTGGATGAAACCAGAGGCAATCTCAGCTCAGCTCTTTAATTGGCCAGAGGCCCAAATCATCAATACCCAGAACGAAAAGAGTTAAGACATCAAAACAAGCTAATTACGCCAAGGGATTTGCAGTCTGGTCCGTGTGCTTTATTAAGTGGCTCAAACTCCCATGAAAGATAACAGATGGATGCCCCTCAGAGACGGACAGCCTCCGTTAATGCCTAAAATTGATACAGTGGGGGTGTGGGTCTAGTGGTGAGAGGGCTGGACTGGGAGCCAGGACTCTGGAGTTCTTTTACCAGCTCTCAGAGGGCAGTGGGGTCCAGTGGCTTACAGCGGGGAGGGATGGGTAGTCAGCACTCCTGGGATCTATCCATTGTTCTTGGAGAGGAGTGGGGAAGTGGGATCCAGTGGGTTAGAGCAGGGTCTGGAAGTCTGGACTCCTGGGTTAGAGTTTAAGGCTACAAGGGACCACCAGATCACCTTGTCTGACCATCTGTAGATCACAGGCCACCAACAGCACCCAGCGGTTGAAATTAGACCAAAGTAGGAGAGCCCTCAGGAAGCTAAACTGTTATGTGACACACGCAGAGAATAGCAGGGACTGATGGGCACCAGAGCCCCAGCAATAGCAGGGAAAGGGTTAAGTGAGATACACCCAGATAACCCTGATGAATGAGCTACATCCCATGCTGCAGAAGAAGGAGCAAAAACCCCAAGGTCACTGCCAATCTGATCTGGGGGGAAATTCCTTCCCCACTCCACACAGAGCAATCAATTAGACCCAGAGTATGTGAGCAAGAACCAGCCAGCCGAGCACCCGAGACAGAGAATGCTGGGTGCCACCTCAGAGCCCTGGTCCACCCGACCCGATGTCCCATCTCCAGCACTGGCCATCCCTGATGCTTTGAGAAAGAGACAACAACACAAACAACCCCTCCCATACAAAAACCCAAACTCAAACCGTTTATGTAGCTTGTTGTAAAACTAGGCAAATATTTAGATGAGTTGATGTACCCCCAGAAGACCAGGGGTACACATACCCCTAGTTGAAAACTACTAGGTTAGAACGGGGTGCTAGGATGCCTGGGTTCTACCCCTGGCTGTGGGAGGCAAGTGGGGTTGAGTGGGTTAGATTGGGGGGCTTGGACTCCTGGGTTCTATCCTTGGCTGTGAGAGGCTAGTGGGGTTGAGTCGGTTAGATTAGGGAGGCTTGGACTGCTGGCTGTGGGAGGGGAGTGCAATCCATAACATACAAGATAGCATTGCCATGAGTTGGGTTCCAGCTGTCAGTCTCTGGACATCACTGGGGCTTCTCTGGATGAACAGCAGTGAAAAGGTGGGCAGAACTTTTCCATCTGGCTCTAAGTGTGAGAACACATTGATCCAGGTAACCGCCTTGACATAAAGCTGCACAAAACAGGCAGAGATGCGAGCCAGCCTCCCCGCACATACACACAGTTTGCTCTCCTACCCCCTGCAAACACACACTGAGCAGGGCTCATTTCCTCCAGCAAGGACACACACGCACACACCCTGCTCACCTTGTGTTCTGGCTGTATCATCAGACAGGCATTTTTTTATGCTACAAGTGACCCCTAAAGGTCATGCAAAATGCTGTGTTTGGAGGGTTGGAGCCAGCACCCCTGGAGGAGAAGGGCCACATATCCCATTGCCCACCCCCATGACCGGCCAGTCCCTGCAGACTGGGGACAGAGCAGAACCCTCTACCGCTTCCCCAGCAGGGTCCTCCTCAGAGCCTCCTTCATCTCCTTGTTCCTCAGGCTGTAGATCAGCAGGTTGAGCAGGGGGGTCCCCACCACATAGAAGAGGGCTGCCATTTTCCCACTGCCCCCTGAGGCCGCCGGGCCGATGTAGTTGACAAGGTCGGAGCCCCAGAACAGGCCCACAATGGTCAGGTGCGAGGAGCAGGTGGAGAAAGCCTTGTGCCGCCCAGCCCCTGTGGGCAGCCACAGCACAGCCCTGATGATAAGCCCGTAGGAGGTCAGGGTGAAGACGGCAGTGCCAAGGATGACAAAGGCGGTCAGGGCGAAGCAGGCCTGTTCAGTCCAGGGAGCTGGGGTGCAGGAGACAGCCAGCAATGGGGCCGGGTCACAGACAAAATGATCCAGGGTGGAGCCGCAGGAGGAGAGCTGGGAGAGGAGGGTGACAGGCATATGAACCACAGGAAGCCAATGAGCCAGCAGGAGGAGGCCATCACCCAGCACCTGTGTGTGGACACGAGGACGGGGTAGCTCAGGCGGTGGCAGATGGCCACATACCTATCCAAGGCCATGACCGAGAGGAACAGGCACTAGGTGGTCCCCATGGAAAAGAAGATGTATAACTGAAAAAAGCAGGCCTGGAAGGAGATGGGGACACCGGGTCAGAGAGCATCCGTGGCACTGTGTTGGTGACATAGCAGATCTCCATCCAGGAGAAGTTCCCCAGCAGGATGTACATGGGCAGGCGTTGGAGGCGCGGGTCCCACAGCACAGCCCACACAATGCACAGGTTGTCTGCCAGCGTCCCAACATAGGTGCAGGAGAGAAGGGCACACAGGAGATTTCGGCTCAGCTGGCTCAGGGAGGGGAAACCCAGCAGGATGAACTTGATCACTGGGACGGTGTTGTTGGCTGGATTCATCCGGGAGAGGGGTCTAGTGGTTACAGTAGTAGGGACTAGCACGCATACACAGTCAGTCAGTCTCTCTCATACATATCTCATCCAAAACTCCACCTCAGAGACCTGGCCCACCTTCCAATGTCCTATCTCCAGCCATGGGCATTGCCTGGTGCTTCATATAAAGCAGATTAAAAAAAAAAAGTCACCAAAAACTCCTCTCAGAATACATGGGGTGCGGAGGTTAAAATCCCTTCCTGGGCCCTGCCAATGGCCAGCTAAATCCTGAAGCATGAGTGTTAGGAACGTTGGATGGGAATATCAAGTAGAGTCCTGCAGGAATCAGTTCTGCATCCGGTTCTGTTCAATATTTTCATCAATGATTTAGATAATAGCATAGAGAGTACACTTATAAAGTTTGTGGACGATACGAAGCTGGAAGGGGTTGCAAGTGCTTTGGAGGACAGGATTAAAATTCAAAATGATCTGGACAAACTGGAGAAATGGTCTGAACTAAATAGGATGAAATTCAATAAGGACAAACGCAAAGTGCTCCACTTAGGGAGGAACAATCAGTGGTACACATACAAAATAGGAAATGACTGCCTAGGAAGGAGTACTGCGGAAAGGGATCTGGGGGTTATAGTGGACCACAAGCTAAATATGAGTCAACAATGTAACAGTGTTGCAAAAAAAGCTAACATAATTCTGAGATGTATTAGCTGGAGTGTTGTAAGCAAGACACAAGAAGCAATTCTACTCCGTGCTGATATGGCCTCAACTGGAGTATTGAGTCCAGTTCTGGGCGCCACATTTCAGGAAAGATGTGGACAAATTGGAGAAAGTCCATAGAAGATCAAGAAAAACAATTAAAGGTCTAGAAAACATGAGCTATGAGGGAAGATTGAAAAAAATGAGTTTGTTTAGTCTGGAGAAGAGAAGAAGAGAGGGGACATGATAACAGTTTTCAAGTACACCTCTACCCTGATATAATGCGACCCGATATAACATGAATTTGGATATAACGCAGTAAAGCAGCACTCCGTGGGGGGGGGGGGAGGGCTGCGTAATCCGGCGGATCAAAGCAAGTTCGATATAACGTGGTTTCACCTATAACGCAGTAAGATTTTTTTTACTCCTGAGGACAGCGTTATATTGGGGTAGAGGTATACATAAAATGTTGTTACAAAGAGGAGGGAGATGAATTGTTCTCCTTAACCTCAGAGGATTGGACAAGAAGCAATGGGCTTAAATTGCAGCAAGGGAGGTTTAGGTTGTACATTAGGAAAAACTTCTTAACCGTCGAGGTGGTTAAGCACTAGAATAAATTGCCCAGGGAGGTTGTGGAATCTCCATCATTGGAGATTTCTAAGAGCAGGTTGGATAAACACCTGTCAGGGATGGTCTAGATAATACTTAGTCCTGCCATGAGTGCAGGGGACTGGACTAGATGACCCCTCAAGATCCCTTCCAGTCCTATGATTCTATAGAACATTAACTGGACGTGAACTCTGGGACTGCGGAGCTCTGCCTTGCACCATCACAAGCAGACCCATCATACACTCGCACTCATACATTTCTCTACCTCTCTTAAAACTAATGAAGTTGTGTGCCCCCCTGCCCCACAACTCCGACTGGGAGGCTGTTGCAAAACCTTCCCCCTTTGAATGTTAGAAACCTCCTGCTAATTTCCAGCCTGCACTTGTGCATGGCCAGGTTAGTGGTTGGAGCAGGGAGGGGTGGGCAGCAGAACAGCAGCAGCCAGGGAAGAATCGAAGCAAGAAGGAAGCTGTGTGTGAAAACCCACCTGGCTGTGAGATCTCAGCATCCTCTCTCCACCTTTGCTGTGAAGGGAGCTGGGCAAGAGGGGGTTGATATCTGCTCTTTGAGCTCCTGGGTCCCTCCTGGCACTTGGTCTCTGGGGTGTGTAAGAGCAGCCAGACCTGGATTTGATCCCTGGATGAACTGTGAGCACCCAGGGGAATACCGGGGAGAGTCGCCCCCACCCCACCTTCCACACAGCCCCAACACAAAAACGCCACAAAGATATTCCCTCACACATACCCACCACCCCCACACTGCCCTTCCTCACTCACAGCCTTCCACAGAGTGCCCCCGCAAGCCCTCCCACAATACGCACACTTATAGACCTCCTCACCACATACACAGCCCCCCACCCCCACAAACAGGACTGGGTAGGTGTCAATATGAGGCCACATTAAAAGCCCCCAGTGCCAGCCCCTTGGGCACATGGCGAATCCTGATCAGGGGTTGGCAGTACTAAGGCAGTGCTCTGTCTGCTAGGAGGTGCTGGGTTCTCTCACTCTCTCCACACACAATGCGGGGTTCATTTCCTCCAGCAGGCAGCAGCAGGGCCACACCCCACCCCTCAGCACTGAGCGAGCCATCCCCTTGCAATGTGCTTTACTGGCTGCTCCCCTGCCAGCCTTCCCCAGAGCTGGCTGCATCTCAGCAACAGGCAAAACATCTCCGTGCAGTGTCACTGCGTGGCTGTTACTGAGCTACCCTGCACCAGAGCTGGTTGCATCTCACCTGTGCTGTGTACATGGTGAAAGGGAGAAGGTGCTTTATGAACACAGGCCAAGTGTAGACTTTACACTGAGGGGGGATGATGTGTTTCTCCTTTGCCAAGCCAAGGGAAGAGCAAAACTCTTTATCGGATCTCCATTGTGTGGGTCCTATACTAAGCCGGCACCTCATTAATCATTATTATTAATTAAGTAGAAGGTTGCACACTTCCCTGCTTCTCTAGGCCAAGCTGTTCACCTGGCTGGGCCCTGTCCCCACTCTGGTCAGCCTCCAGCCCCAACTCTGGTCGGGATCCAATGGACGAGGGTGAAAATTGGAAAACTGGAAAAATTCACCATTTAAAATCAGGTTTTTCCAGTTTCTGTCAAAATAAACAGGGTAATCTCCTGGGGGCTGGCTGGAGTGGTGGGCAGGGGCCTGGCGGGGGCAGGGCCTGAATGGAATGGGGGTAACAGGCCAGGCTGGAGGGCTGGATGAAGTTCTGGTGACAGGCTGGCGGGAGTGGAGGTGAGGGGGACTGGACTGGGTGGAGAGAGGGGTCTGGTTGGAGAGGTTGGGCAGATTGGGGGTGAGGGTTGTGGCTGGGGGGTGATGGATGGAGTGGGGGGAAGGGTGTGGCTTGTATAGCCGAGCTGGGGGGTATAGACCAGGGAGCTCAGAACATGGTGACCCCTCCCTCCCCCCATGGAGAGGGACTTGGGCACCTGGGGTGGGAGGGCATATACGGGGAGCTCAGAACGGAGCTGTTCCCCCTAAAGAGAGGGACTAGTGTGGCTGGGATGTGAGGCATAGACAGGGGACCTTAGAATGGGACGATCTCCCTTGTCCCATGCTCTTTCTGCTTAGGGTGGTCCCACCTCCCCTTCCACTCAGCTAGACCCAGATTCTTCCCTGGGACCCCGATAAATCACCCCAATGGGCTGACCCATGTGGGAAGAAATCCCACTGGAATTAGGAGCCCTCTATCAAACCCATCAAAGTCCCCTTCACCTGCACCTCTTCCCTGTTCTGTCACCCCAGGGCAGTAGTGACACCTCCTACTCTGTGCAGTAGGTCCCATGTGTAATGAATGGGTTGGTTCCTAGCTGAGCAGGGGTCCACATGAACCTGAGACTGAATAGCTCTGCTCATCGCCAGAGACCAAGAGCTGAATGGATCCTGGAGACTCAGCTCCCTTCTCTGCTTGTGGTCCCCCAGTCCTGACCCACAGCCCCCACCCCTGGCATCTGTCCTCAGCTCTCTCAGGAGATGAGATAATTTTTCTTTTTAATTGCCTGGCTCCAACTTTTCAAGCAGGAGCCAGTGGTAACTTCAGCTCAGCTCTTTAATTGGCTACACCAGTGGCCCAGGTCATCAATACCCAGAGCGAGAAGCGTTCAGACATCAAAACAAGCTAATTCCGCCAAGGGATTTGCAGTCTGGTCTCTGATTTATTAAGTGGCTGTAACGCCCATGAAAGATACTGGGCAGAGAACCCTCAGAGATGGACAGCCTCTGTTAATGCCCAGAGTTGACACAGCACAGGCAGTGGGCAAGGCCGGGTCCAGGCACCAGCGGAGGAAGCACATGCCTGGGGTGGCACATGCTAAGGGGCAGCATTCCATCCATTCTTGGGGCGGCACAGTCCGAGGGTTTTTGTTTTGTTTTTTTGTTTCAGCAGTTCGGGCTTTTTTTTGCTTGGGGCGGTAGAGCCGGCCCTGGCAGTGAGTGTGAGCTCTAGTGGTCAGAGAGCTGGACTGGGAGCCAGGACTCATGGATTCTTTTTCCAGCTCTCAGAGGGCACTTGGGTCTAGTGCAGTTGTTCTCAAACTTTTGTACTGGTGACCCCTTTCACATAGCAAGTCTCTGAATGCGACCCCCCTTACAAATTAAAAAGACTTTTAAATATGTTTAATACTATTATAAATGCAGGAGGCAAAGTGGGGTTTGGAGTGGAGGCTGATAGCTCACAGCTCCCCATGTAATAAACTTATGACCCCTGAGGGGTCCCAACACCCATTTGAGAACCCCTGGTCTGGTGGGTTAGAGCAATGTGGGAAGTAGGTAGTCAGAGCTCCTGGGTTGTATCCATAGCTCTGGTAGGGGACTGGGATCTAGTGGGTTAGACCGGTGGGGTTGGGCATCTGGACACCTGGGTTAGAGTTTAAAGCCAAAATGGACCAGCAAATCACCTATTCTCAACGTCTGTAGATCTCAGGCCACCAACACTGCCTAGACCAAGGTATTACAAACCTCAGGAGGCTAAACTGTGAGGTGTCACTGATGGAGAATGGCAGGGACTGACGTGCACCAGTCTCTAAGGCCCCCACAATGGCAGGGAAATGATTAAAGGAGATACACCCAGCTCGTTCTGGCAACTGACCTGCACCCACATGCAGCAAATGAATAGGGTGACCAGATGTCCTGATTTTATAGGGACAGTCTCGATTCTTGAGGCTCTTTCTTATATAGGCACCTATTACCCCTCACTCCCGTCCCGATTTTTCACACTTGCTATCTGGTCACCCTACAAAGGAAGGTGGAAAAACCCAAGGTTACCGCCAATCTGAGCTGGGGAAAAATACCTGCCTCACCCCACATACGGTGACCAATTTGTAGCCCATGGGACTGGCTTGCCTTCATTATATTCAGCTGTAACACAAGGAACCTACAGGCTTGTATCCTTTAAGACATTAGCTTCCACAAATTAGCAGAAGTATAGTCCAGAATAGTTGGCCTGTGACATTTGGCATGGATAAATGGCCTGACAGTTACCCTTAGATTTTGGGGAACTAGGGATAGCTTATTCAATGGCAGGTAAACAGCAACCACAGGAACATGGACGTGATAACTGTCAATCTGTCTGAGGAAGAGGTGACACATAGGATCAGGAGTTAAATGGCATTAATATTCTAATCTATAGGATCAGTTCACCCTGATATTAAGAGGGCGAGGAAGTTCGATTTGGGCATAGAAGGCTGAATATGAGCATGAATATTCATAATGGCGCTCAGGCCCTATAATAGGGCAACCCACCGTGCAGATGGGGGGGCGCTTTTCCATCAATTAACCCTTCATCTCTATTGTTATCTACCATCAATCTTGGGCATTGAGGAACCTGGACCATCTGCATGCCAGGGACAGGGATGGTCCTTTGTCTCTTACCTCCAGGTCCGCAAAGAAAGGTGGAGGTATGCAAATCTAAGAGCATATGCAAAGAATGATACCACAGATACCCCCAATACTATATTTCTCCTATCTGTTTATGTGGCTCAGAGCTTTTCTGGCTTTATTACTGATTTTAATAAAAATCTCTAAGTCTTTGCTTTGACCTACACCTCGATGTTCCCTACAAGATATTGAATTAGCTGATTTTAGTTCTGTGTAGCCTGATTCTGGAACAAGAACCCTCTGACTCTCAGTTTATTAATCAGATCAACTGGCAACCAGAACAAGTGTTATTGACTATTGAAAGGATCAGGCAACAAGTTAGACCTTGAGCATGTGAGACAGAACTGCCAACCGAGCGCTTGAGAGAGAATGTGGTTTCCACCCTATCCAGTGTCCCTATTCCAGCCGTGGCCATCCCAATGCTTCGGAACAAGAAGACAACAATACAAACAACCCCGCTCCCAAATAGATTTTTTTGGGTGGGTGGGAGTCTCTTTCTCACCCCTGCAGGTGAGCAGCTGAAGCCCCGAAGTTTTTAGAAACATTAGATGTGAATGACCAGAGACCTTCAGGGCAGCCAAACCTTTCCCCCCATCTAACTAAAGAGTGGTAAAGAATTGAATCGAGAGGACTTTGAGTTTGGACAGATCCAAAGACGACATCAGTTGTGGATTAACCCTAAAAGCTCTGCAGAAGGAAAATCTAGATTGAATATAGAAACAGTTGTATTAAAATAGCAATATGATTAAACTCTACAAACAATCCTTATATGTGAAATTAATATAGAGAGTCAATTGATAATCATACTATTTATTGATTATTGAATTGTTTATTTATTATTGAGGTAACCGGTAAGAGCCCCAGTCACAGACCAGGGCCTCATTGTGCTAGGCGCTGCACAAACACAGAAGCAAAAAAGAGTCCCAAACAATTTACATATTATATTTTCCAGATTAGATTAAAAAGGGAGATTAAGAGTTACAGTTTATATTAATGTTGAGACTCGGAATGCAAAATTAATAATTGCGTGCTATGTTAATTCCTAGATTTGATTAAAATGTAAAACTAATAATATTATAATTTTGATTAAAATAAACAAAAAACTACCAAAGATATCAATTCCTATATTTAATTAAAATAAATTAATAACTATATATGCTATCCATGTCTACCTTCAACTTAAATAATACATGAATAATTATATACTAGAATCATAGAAGATTAGGGTTGGAAGAGACCTCAGGAGGTCATCTAGTCCTCTTTTGATTAAAATAATAAATTAAAAATTAGATATTTTATTCATTCCTACATTCAGTGAAAATATTTACTTATGAATATTGATGAGTTAGTTATTAATATTAAGTGCATGCTGTATTGATTTCTATATTCACATCATATGTTAAATTAATATTTACATATCATTTTAATTTTTAGATTTGATTAAAACTTTGAATTAATAAGTAAACATTGTGATGATTTCCAGATTTGTTAAACATGTTACATTAATAAGTATATAGGATATGAATTCCTATTATGTTCAAAATAATAATGATACAGTCTCATTTTTCATTACCACAGTAAATTAGGAATTATATATTACTTTTGTACACATTTACTTAAAATATTAAATTAATAAATACATTTTCCTGATTTGATTAAAATACTAACTTAATAATGATACATTGTATTCCCCAGATGTGGTTAAAATATTAAGCTAACGTATATACATTTCTAGATTTGATTAAAATATTCAGTTAACAATTACATATATTTTTAGATTTGGTTTAAATATGACATTTGTAGTTATATTTTTTTTAACCTCCAGATCCAATTAAAATATTGAGCTCATAATTCTATATCAGACAAATTTCCAGAATCAATTGAATATTGGATTAAGAACAGTATGTTACATAATTTTCAGGTTAAAATCAAATATTAACGTAGTAAATATATATTACATTAATTCATTGATTAGATTGGTAAGATTCAAATGGAGAGAATAGAAATGTTAAATCAATAAAGATATATTTCTGTGTATTTCTAGATTTGATTAAAATAGTCCCACATAAATTCCAGGTCCAGACAAATGCAGAGAAGTATCTGCTCTGATTATAATGAGTGTAAATAACGTCTGAACTTTAAGTTGGGGGGAAATAACTGCAAAGGTAGGATGGAATGAAATGTACCCGGGGAACACACTGGATAGCACTGAGAAACACACACACACACATAGGAACACAAGCATAGATATAGAAACAAAAACACACCTACACAGAGCTATGCACCCTCTGACATTCAGAGATAAACACACACACACAGCAAGAGGCACCTACCCACATGTATATCTGTGTGCACACAAGAGCGAAAGACACACCAGTATACACACAGATTTAAACACATATATTGACTTACACACACAGACAACACACAACTATCTAGATTTATACAAACACACCCATGCATAACTTGACCCACATACATACACAGAGGTAAATACACAACGATGAACGTGTAACCCATTGAGCAGAGTACAACGGAACCAGGCCCAGATCTTCAAAGGTATTTAGGTGTCTTTGAGGATCATCTTGGTCCAAGAGAGATGGGATACTACTGTCAGAGGGTGTCAGTTTTACAATCTGAGAGGGACATTCCAAGGGTGAGAGAGGTTTACAGTCTGAGAGTGACAGTCTGTTGGTGACAGGTTGTGACAATGAAATTGACAATCAGAAGTGACAGGACATTACAGTCTAGGATGAGAGGGCAAGACTATTTGCAGGTGATTACATTTCAATACCTAAAAGAAATAGCCCAAGTCTGAGGAGAATCCCAGCCCCAGACAATAAGCATTTTCGCTCTTTCCCCCACTGATGGATGGGCTAAATTTCCAAGAGGCAGGTGTGAAAGGCGCATTACCAGTTACATCCTCTTCATCTTGTAGGCCCTGCTGGCTCCAGGATGAGGCTCCAGCTCGTTGCTGGGAGAGGCGAAGGTGAAGAAGCTGGTGCCAGACTCGCCCGCAGGTGGGGATGTGGCAAAGAAGGGTTTGAAGTGGAAGTCTCCCTCCCCACACCTGCCCCGGACCGGCGTGGTGTCCACGGGGAACCTGGCAGCATTACCTAGGAAGGGGGAGTTACAGGGTCAGTTAGATGCTGGATTCTCTGAGACAATCTGGGGATTGAATGTAGAATCTCCAAATCTAAGACCATGAGTGACCACGGCTTGATTTAAATGCAGGGGCTAAGTTTGGGATCGTCACAGGAAATGGTGGGATTTGAAGGCCACACTCACTTAAGCCTTAATCCATTAGCCTGGATTCGTAAACCTTTTGATGGTAAGATACCAGCCACTAGAGAGACAAATGCCAATGCTCAAGAGTCCAGCCCCCAAAATTCATGAGATTTGCTTACAAAATCATGAGGTTCTATAAAAAAAAATTCCTTCTGGTTCTGTAGCATTTATTGGTCACAGTTTCCCTCTTTTATGTGCAACCATGAGAAACTTATCCTTTTTTTTAAACACACCAAATACCCAGAGATTCACAGTAAAGTTTGTGGGTTGGCGACACCATATGGCTAGCTAAGGTTGGAGAAGTTACAAGGGATGGTCAAAGCTTTGGGATTCAAAACATGATTAACCCATTTTCTGGAGAAATCTCTCTGTGGGGGAGAAAGGAGCTTAATCTCCATGGCCCATTCAGTCCTTGGCCTCTCTACGGAGGCTGCCAAGGAGGGGGACTGTTAGCGTGAGAGAGGTTTGTAAGGTGGACAACTGTCCCAGCTGAGAACCTATCAACTTGTCTCACACAGGAGTGTCTAATCAAATATTTCATTTGGAAGTTGCTGATATGGCAACTTTTGGAGACTGACTGCTCTGTGTGAAGTCCTCCTCCTCCAAACACATACACACACATATGTGCCTCCTCCTGCCCTATGGCGTGGAGGAAAAGTTCAGTCTTTATAGCCCACTAAAGCCTTGTCCCCTCCAATAACAGTGTCAGGGTAGTGAGTACTTATGCCAGCTTTTGCAACTTCTGTGAGTAGTGGAATGAGAACCCCCCACAGGTCTTACCCAATGGGAAGCCAAAGACAGCAGACTGAGGCATCATGGGAGGCTCGTGGGCAGCCTCCTGATTAGCCATGGCTATGTTGCGCAGGCGGAGGCTGTCATAGAGGCCCAGGAGCTTCTGGTATTGGCAGTTGCGCTCCATGAGCTTCTCAGAGAGCTCGCTGAACTTCTTCTTGTACTCTTCCAGCACCTTCTTCAGAGAGGAGACCTCGCTCTTCATAGGAGTCAATTCCATGTCTTTACTCTGCAGCTGCTGAGTGTACACCTTCTCCATCTGCTTCAGGTGTCCCTCGGCCTTGCTGTAGGTGTATTCCTGGTACAGGTGCTCTTGGTGAACCTGCAAAGTGGAGATTATGGCAGGTGTGACAGGCTTCTTTGACCACTGATTGTCAAAGGAAAGTCAAGTCACTCCATTTGAGATATAGTAGCATGTCTACAGTGCACCAAAGGAAGGATGGTCTGGAGTTAAAACACTGGACTGGAACTTAGGAAATCTGGGTTCAGTTCCCACTGCTACTACAGTGACTTTGGATAAGTTACTTAGGTCAATATTCTCAACAGGGACCACTAATTAAAGGTGGCCAACATAAGACCCCTATAGACTGATTTTCAGATGCGCTGAGCACTCCACACACCAGCTGAGGTTGATAAGAGCTGCGGGGTGCACAGCATCTCTGAAATTCAGGTCATATGGCTCTCATGTAGAGCACTCAAATGTGAGGCACCTAAAAATGAGTGGACACTTATGTTGCTTTAATGTCTGTACCTCAGTCCCCTACATGTGAAATGGAGATAGTAATACTGGCCTACTGCTCATAGGGGTTGAGAATAATTCATGAATGCTTGTGAGGTGCTTTTACACTGTTGTGATGAGAGGAAAGAAAGGAGGAATGTGTAACAAAAGTCATCAGAGATGGAGGGAACCTTCCACAGTGACAGACGAGAAAGAGAGGCATGGCTAATACAGCAATAATGTTTTACATTGACATTTGAATAGAGAAGGAGGGAGGGAGAGGTGCAAATGCCACACTGGTGATTCTGAACCAGAGGGTGAGTGGCAACCTTCTCAGTGGTTCGTAGGCCACACAACAAAATCCAATATTGGGATTTCTTAATCCTATTCCATTCCCTTTGTCTTCTTTCCACATTTTCAGGCCAAAAAATATAACATGGTGGCCTTTTGGAATCACCTAGATGTCAATTCTGCCCTCCACGTATGACATATAGATATCCATAAAGACTGATTTTTGGATCTTTCATTTCTTTAGGAAACAAAATCTCTTCCCAATTATATTTTAAAAGACACGTTTGAAGGTATCTACCTAACTTAGGACATCATCTGAGATGGGTTTACCTGGTATGTCCAGAAGGCCAGTGCGCGGGAGCTGATGTCCAGCACGATCTCTGGCTGCAGTCCAGCCAACACCATGGCCTTGTATTCCTCAGAGGGACTTAGCTCGGTGCGAACAATGTCCATCTTGCCAGAGAGGGCGCTGTTGCAGGCGGGACAGACTGCTGGTGAATGGCTGAATTCCTCACTGCCGTGCTGGTCGCAGAAGATGTGTGAACAAGCTGTGACCCAGGCATAGCCCGAGAGCTTGACACGGCACTTGCGGTAATTGCACAGCAACATGTCCTCGCACGTGGACATTTTAACGGTGCCAACAGCAACAGTCTTGCCTCCAAAACATACACCACCTGGTGAAAGAGAATCTGCCACTCACCACACCAAACCTATAGAGCAAAATAAACATGCAGGCTGGGATTCTCAAAGGGCCTTAAGGGAGTTAGGTGTCCAACTCCCATGGAATTACTAACTCCCTTACGCTGCTTTGAAAATTCCACTCTAAAGACCGAAGTGAAAACACTGACACTTTTATGCATCAAAATAACCAGTTAGATATTTTTCTTCAGAAGACTCTTGCCTTTGTGATGAAAAAATGATCCAATTTTCAAAAGTGGTGGCAACCAAAATCCCCCATTTGGCCACTAAAATGGACACAGTTTCCTCCCAAATAGCCTTTGAACTAACCTAAGTGTCAATCCCATTCCCGTTTTTTTCAGTAATAGCGTGCTGTGACACTTGTATTTTTGTCTGATTTTGTACGCAAGGAGTTTATAAGTGTGGTGAAAATTGAGGATACGCAGGACAAATCAGACTCCTGAAAGGGGTACAGTAATCTGGAAAGGTTGAGAGCCATTGCTGTAGCGTACCAATGCAGGTTTGGCCTGTACTAATACCAAGGTGTTAGAGCAGGGTGGGGCTGCATTAGGACTCCTGGATTCTGTTCCAGGTGTGGGAGAGAAATGGAGTTTAGTGGTTACGAGTTAGGACTCTTGGTTTCTATCCCCTCTTCTGTGACGGCAGCAGGCTCAAGGTGGCTGGGATGCAATGTTTTCCTCCTGTTGAGTGTTTGCCAATAGAGTACGGGCATGAGTCTATATGGTGGATTTTTATATGTGTCTGTTAATGTGAGTCTGGTTGACACTAGTGTCTTTTTTTGGTCCTTAAAGTGGCCTCTTTAGGGCATCCACCCACACTAGCTTGGCATGAGCCAACCGCCAAATTTGGCATAGCATAAACAGCAAACCGGGTGCCTCGCACAGCCTTGATTGGACCCAATGGGGGTTAGTGGGCAAAACCCCTGGTGTTTTATGTGTGTGTGTGTGTGTGTGTGTATGGAGTACACAGGGGAGTTGCCCCATTGGGTTTGATAACCCCACTGAGTCACAAATGGCCCCTCACAAAATGGCAGCTGTACCTTGGCACCGCATGAGGTGAATTTGACACACGCTTATATTTGGGGACAAGACTGACACGGGGCATGGGAAGGAGTTAGTATCACCCCAAATGATATGGGGTTAGTCTCTCATTGAACTGGCTTTTTTAAACCACGCAGCGGTTAAAAGCGGTTGGAGGCGGGAAAACGAGCAACTGCCTCTCGCAGGTAAAGTCTCTGCGCATGCGCCGCTGCTTCAGTGCACTTACCTCTCGCCCAGGAGCATCCCGGCCCCACCCCCATTCTCTCCCCCTCGCACCTGCCAACGGCCGCAGCAGCTCCTCCCTTCAGCCGCCCAAAACGTCTCGCGCCACCCACCTTTCTTTGGTGCCAAAGCGCTGTTTGTGGGAGTACCGGAGGGGGTGGAGGAGTGGGACGTACCCTTGTAGAGAAGGGGGGAAGAGGAGCGGGTGCGCAAAATACATCTAGCTCTTCAGAATTTGCTACAAAATATTTTAACTAGAGGCTGGTATCCCAAAATGCACCAAAAAGTGTCTCAGTTTGCTGTTTAAACAAAATAATCCCCTTCTACGGAAATGGTTTGGTCCAAAAGTTCCTCCCTGGCTTCTGCACAGCCACCATGCGCAGACAGTGACGGGGGGGAGGGGGGGGTATGATATGGCGAAGTGAGCGCTAGCAGCGCATGGCCTTCCCTGCTGACAAGCACAGACAGGCAGCCCCCTGTGCAGAGTGTGCTGCTGAGCTGGTGCCTATGCCCCACGTTAACAGGGTACCTACACACCTGCTCCCACCTCACACATCAACAGGGCACCCACTCACTCGTGATCCACATAAAAATGGCATCCATGGGTTCCCAGTGTAAACAGCACCCACACACCTGCTCCCAACTCCACGTCAACAGGGCACCACATGCCTGCTTCTGCCCCACATGAAAATGGGATCCCAGTGAAAACAGCACATACATGTCCGCTCCCTAACCCACATCAAAATGGCACGCTGAGCCCAAATGCATATCAAAATAGCACTCACACAGAGTACACCCCCCTGAACCCACATCAAAATTGCATCCATGGTCCCCCATGAAAACCTTATCAAAATGGCACCCACCCACACACTGACCTCTCAACCCACATCAAAACAGCACCTATAGGATCCGACTAACAGCCATGTCAACATGTTGCTTTTCTGCATGATATGGGCGATTTGTACTGGTCTCACCTCCCCCATTCCCCAACACAAAAATAACAATGTCATAAAATAACTCCATGTGGATTCAATCAGCCACCCAACCTGATAACTGCAAATCTTACCATCTGGTTTGGAGAGTTCAATACTGTTATATTGAATTATTTTGTTAATTTGGATTTAACTTGGTGGTTTGCACATTTCATTGCTTGTGTAGGCTGAGCTTATTGTGGACATCAGGGACTCTTTGCATTTCTCCATGAGCACCCTGTATGCCACCCTCCCATCTCCCTCTAATTCAGGGGCTCCCTACATCTCACGCCATGCCAGCAGCTGCTCCCACTAGATTCTGTGCACTCCCAGTTCTTCTCCCCTCCTCGCCATGCTGGGGCTGTGTGCGTGCCCCCATTTTTCCCACAGAGAACATGAAAAAATGGGTGTTGTAATCTCGTTACAGTTGGTATGACAATACCGATTTTTTTATGTTCTCTGTGTATATGTATCTTCCTACTGTATTTTCCATTGCATGCATCCGATCAAGTGGGTTTTAGCCCACGAAAGCTTATGCCCAAATACATGTGTTAGTCTCTAAGGTGCCACAAGTACTCCTTGTTCTTTTTACAAATTAGATAAGGGCATTGTTATGGAGAAAAGGGGTTAATGGCTGCCATCAATCAGTTCTTGAGTCTATAGTCAATTGCAGAGTAGCTTGAATCTGCAGTTTTTCTACACAGCTGGCAAGGGCTCCATGTGTCCATCCATCTCTCTCTGCCCCCATTTTCCCTTTCAGTTTTCCAATTTACTCCCAAATCAACAGGTTCTTGGACCTCAGAAACTCAAACGTTCCCTGAAAAATTGGAAAGGAGTGCATAGTGTTCAAAAGTGATCACATTACACATGTACATACAAATACACGGAAATGCTATCAAATTGAGTGAGACTGTCACACATAGTAAAAAGGCAATAATGTTAAAAGAATAAAAAACTGCAACTTCTGCCATAATAAGGAGTTAAAAAAAAAAAATTGGAGAATTACAAAATTTTTAGATTCATCCTGGTTTAAAGTTGATTTTGGGGAAATGCTTGTTTCTTGTGTTCAGCTGAATCCCCACAAGTTAGTTCAAACTCTTGATGACCAAATGGCCTATGTTTTCTGGGATGGCCCTGGTTTTGAGGGTCCAGCTTGGCATCTCTGCTCATGACATTAAGAATTTGTCCTGACTTCCATATAACCCAGGACCGTCTGAACTCAAAACCACACGTCGCTGAATTCAGTTCACACAGCCCTAGCGCTCAGCTCCTTCTCTCTCACTGCCTGCCAGCTCTTCAGCACAAGAGCTGTACTATGTAGAAGGTCTGCAGTGGTGGCTGCCCACTCAGTGGGAAAGGATCTACATCTGTTTATTTGGGGTGGAGAGAAAAAAGGATGATAGAGGATGCCAACACTGGGAGCATGAAATAAGGGTCTGCGCTGGTGTCAGGCGAGCGAGTGTGCACCTATAGGGTGAGGGAGAGGTAGTTTAAATACATTTAGGTTAAGGATTTTCAAATCTATGGCATTTGCCTGTTAAATTCCCATTAATTTTTTAAATGGGAACCAAGTGTCCAAATCCTGTATGCATTTGAAAATCTCAGCCTAACCTAAATGGTGTTGGTAATAGAAAACAGACAGTGGACACGGGAAAGTAAATTCACAGAAGAGTGGAACGTAATTCTGGACCCAGCAGTAAATAGACCAATGTTGATTAACCATCCGGATTATCAATTTTGTACAAGTCCACAGATATTAGGAGCTTTAAAAATATCTGGACAGATATTGTATCTCAGACATGAGGTCAAACCCTAACTCATTTCACAGACAGGGCAACTGAAAAGCCTTCAGATAGCAATGGGTTAGGGATGGAATTTTCAAAAGGAGCCTAAAACAGCATGCCATCTAACTCCCTTAAGTCTCCTGTGAAAATCCCAACCACAGCCACTACTGACCTGGGCTGAATTCAGACCAGTGGATTAGAGTTGAGAAAGCTCCATTTCCCCCTCAGTTCTACCACTGTCCGTTTGTACAAAAAATACCCAACTCTTACACATCCATTCTAGTTTAATTATCCTGTTTTTAGTACAGCCTTTCCTAGACATAACTTCAAAGAGTCCTTGTAATACAGATCAGAGACGGAGCAAATCTTTTAATCTTCAGGCCCCAAATTCTCTCTTACAGTTGACCCTGGTGGAGAGAAAGATACATTTTCCTTGAAGGCTCATCTCAAATCATCCCTGTAAAGATAAGGAATCTCAGTATTAAAGATGCAGAATGCAGCACAGTTGCCTCTTGGAAAACTAGATAGCTTAACAGCACTAACTCCTCCCAGCTGAGGCCAGCACAGCTCCTACTTCTTCAGCTCAGGCAATCTTTCAGCTCACATTGTAAAATTACTACCTGGTTACCATAGCCCACTGCCTAAAGTTTACAGAGAAATATGTACGGAGCAGGTGGTTTTTCAACACCATTTCTTTCCCCAAAAGTCCAGTCCCCTTCTGCCTCTTTGAGTGTATGACCCCGCAAAATTCAGAAGGTGCCAACGGACGGCCAAACCCATCCAAGAGCACTCTGAGTGAAGAAAGGCCAAATTTAATCTGCGAGGACACAAAATCCCACTGCCCATGGCTCATGGCAGCAAGAGGAACGGTCATCGCGGCCACTCTCCCTTAAATGAGCAGCTCTGAAAGCAACAGGATTCCCTAGAGAGATACACCATGAATTTCCCAAAAGAGCAAACCTTTACTAAGCAGTTTCCTTACTAAAATCCTGCAGAAAGGTGTTCCCGTTCATGTGTGCAGAAAGATACGGCTTTCTGAAGGCATCTGCAGCTTCAGGTACTAAAGACAGCCTGACAATGTTTGGAAGATCAGTTCAGAGACTGTTTGTCACTGAATGAGGAATGCATGGTATACGCTATGCCAGACATTTGTTAATTGCTATGTCTGCCATAGTACCTCTTTCTTGTCCCATACCTGTCCCCATGGTGACATTGGCCAGGGGTACTAATATGGGGCCATGCTAAGCAACTGGATGGATACGAACTTCCAGCAGCACTTACATCTGTGATTCCTATAAGGGATCCAGGGTGAGGAGGGAGAAGCAAAACCAGCCAATTTTGTTTTCAGAGTTCCTGTCCCTACAGAAACAAGGAGGAAATATTTCCAGGTCAATGGAGAGAGAAAGGGGAGGGGAAAAAAAGAGCTACCAACTGCATGGAAAACATTCTTTGCATCTATTCCCCTCCTTCATTTGCACAGAAACCAGATCCATGTTTTTGAAGAATTTGCATGGATCTGCTACTTATTCTCCTCACTGTCTGGGACTTAACACATGGTTGCACTGGAGACCATTAGAACATCAGCTTTCCCCCAAATCAGACTTCAGCTGCACGTGTTTGTTTCATGAGTCTGCTCAGGGCATGTGTATAATCAGGGTAGATCAGGTGAAACACGGACTGAACATGCGGTTCATCACAGCAGACCCCTCCTAGTCCTACAAGTGGCAATATGGTTGCTCCTCGCACACCCAAACCACCTCCCAGGACTCTGAAACCTCAAGTGGTTGAGAATTTTAGCTACTTCCTCACCCAACTTCCTTGTGTTCCAGCATGGGCTCCCGGGCTTTCCAACTTCACCTGCAAGAAGAAGACAGATAAAATCCCCGCATGCATAAACAGGGGAGTAGCCAATAGAAGCGGGGAGGTGATTTTACCCATGTACATGGCACTGGTGAGTCTGGTACTGGAATACCGCATCCAGTTCTGGTGTCCAAATTTTAATAAAGACATTGAAAGATTGGAGATGGATGCCTTTCTAGGAGTGATGCTTTACTCAAACACAATCAGCGGGATCACTAGGTGAAATTCTCCAGCTGGTATTAAACTGGAGATCAGACTAGGCAATCTAACAGTTCCATCTGACCTACGAAGATCTGGCTTTTCAATAAGGCCATACGAGCAGCTTCTAAGGGCACAGCAGTTCCAGCCAGGGAAATGGCACAGTGAAGTTAACTGGAGACGCAGCAAGGTGAGAAGGGCTAGTGCAGGGAACTATTTAAAAGTAGCATGCAGGGAGAGTGGGGATAATGGCTGAGTTTTGGAAATGGGAAGGAGTCAGGGAGTCAGTGGGGATTACTATGTGACTTTCTATGCCCCCTACGACGCAGGAAGTCAGTCTAGATCAGGGGTAGGCAACCTATGGCACATGTGCCAAAGGCAGCATGCGAGCTGATTTTCAGTGGCACTCACACTGCCCAGGTCCTGGCCACTGGTCCGGGGGGTTCTGCATTTTAATTTAATTTTAAATGAAGCTTCTTAAACGTTTCAAAAACCTTATTTACTTTACATACAACAATAGTTTAGTTATATAATAGACTTATAGAAAGAGACCTTCTTAAAATGTATTACTGGCACGCGAAACCTTAAATTAGAGTGAATAAATGAAGACTCAGCACACCACTTCTGAAAGGCTGCCGACCCCTGGTCTAGATGGTCATAATGGTCCCCCCTGGCCTTAAACCTTGACCCCATCTACTAGATTTCACTGCAGGCCCAAAATGGAAGAGGGAGTTAATGCTTCTCTCCATCCTTGATGTAGTGGGGTCTGCTCACAGCACATGTCATCAGGTGAAAGACAGACTGAATATACTCATGGCAGACTCCACCCACGCCCTCAAACACAGCTGTGACACCACCAATGGCAAAGCACAGAGGAGTCTCATGGGTCTGAGAAGAAATGTCTTGTGGGCTGGATCTCTCCTCAACACCGACTCTCAAGATAGTTGTGTGGTTAAGGCTCTGGACTGGGACATCTGGGCTCAGTTCTCAGCTCTGCCACAGACTCCCTGGGTGACCTCAAACAAAGCCAACAAAAATCTTTGGGACAGGGATGGTCGCTAAGTGTCTCTACAACCCGCAGCACATTAGGGCCTCTAGGCAACAGTGTAACATAACTAATAATAAAACAGTGGATGGGCCCATCAAGTCAAGCATCCTGCCTCCAGCAACACATCTCTGGCTACTCCCCACTACCCCTCACAGCGCAAGCCCTGAAAGCACAGGAGCTGATTATCCTTATCTCAGCTCATGTAGGCTATAAAACCACTCAGTCCCTTTTCTTTAAGGCCCTTCTCACCTGGAGACCCTTACCCTACTGTCTTGGGTGCTCAGGTCCGGGATGTTTCATTTCGGCCCATTTTCAAGATTCAGTTACTTCGTCTGTCCACTTCAGCCCCAATTGTTTTGTGGGGTTGGGGAGTCAGTCTCCAGCCTCTCCACCATCTGAAACAGGCAAAGAAACATTTATAAGACCATGACCCACAAAGCCTCTTCCTCTGCCTTGCTGCTGCAGCTATACCAGAAATCAGAGTTGCTTCTGGACCCATCTAAACCCAATTCCCCAGCATACCACAGGCCAGTTCTACCTGGGCATATCTAGGCAGGAAGAGCTAACACTATACATGGAGGGGAAGACAGCAGGACTAAAATGAAGTCACTTCTGGGGTGGAGAGAGGCAGCCAGAGCAAAGTGCAACAGGAGAAGAGAGGGGAATATTTTAGCACAACGGTTCTCAACTGGAGGTCTGCGGCTGGTCCATGAAGCAGGGCCGGCATTAGGCTGGCTGGGACCCAGAACAGAAAACTCTGAGCCTCGAGCCTCGCAGAGCTAAAGCCGCCAGCCCTGCCGGACAGAAGCCCCTCCTGCTCCCCTGAACCCCAGAACCCCCCTTCCCCCCCACTGGGCCCTGGAATTTTTATAGCATGTTGTGCGGACCTCAAAGAAAAAGGTTGAGAACCCTTTTTTAGTGGACAACTGGCCAAGCTCCCTACTATGCTTACAAAAGATCCCATGGCCCTTTTAATGTCCACACTGAGCAGACAGGATCTCAAATTTTGTTAAGGCCTCAAGCAAGAGACCCGAACAGCTTCAGACCAATAGCATTAATTTATCTGCAGTGGAACGGGGAAAGAGATGAACCAATCCTGGACACTGAGGATTTAAAATCTGATGTTTACATCACTAAGGTAACACCAGCCTGAAGGCCTCAAGACTTGCACAGGCTAGTAGGTTAGCAAGGCCCCAAAGCCACAAGTCATTCCTACTACACTCCATGATCGTAGCTGAACGCTGGATCGGTCAACACAACTAGTAAGATAAACTTTGATAAAGTCAGAGCTGAAAAACACCTGCTAGAATCCAAAGGCCAGAGCTGAAGATTTGACACGCCTCAGCCTGCACTAATTCGGGGAAGGGAGACGGTCTGGCAAGCTGTGACGAAGTGGAGATTTTCCCTTGTTATGTTGTATGTGAGTCTTACTGTTCTGCATGAATGCTGTATGTGCCTCAGTTTCCCTTTGTATTCCCTTTGTATTGCACCAATGTCTAGGTGTGTGACTTTTGTGGGGGTTGCTCCAACTGCCTGCATGGATGCTATGGCCGCCCTGAGACCCAGGAGGGGGATGCGACCAGGTGACTCTTGGTCTGGGAAGGAGACAAAGGCCGGAGGAACAACGGGCAGGGCAGGGGCCAGGCAGTTCTCTGCTGGCTTTGGGCACAGGAGGAGGGCCAGAGCCCTGGCTCTGGACTCCCTTTCTCCCCCACCCAATGATGGACTTGGCTGAAAGTCACTGATTTCTGTACTAACAAGTTCTGTTCTATGCTGTGATCCTGTCGACTAATAAACCTTCTGTTTTACCAGCTGGCTGAGAGTCACGTCCGACTGTGGAGTTGGGGTGCAGGGCCCTCTGGCTTCCCCAGGAGCCCTGCCTGGACAGACTCCTTGCAGGAAGCGCATGGTGTGGAAGGGGATGTTGAATGCTCCGAGGTCAGATCCAAGAAGGTCGAAGCTGTGTAAGCTTCTTGCCCTGGAGACAGTATGCTCAGAGAGAGGAGGCATGCTTCCCCAAGTCCTCACTGGTTTCGTAGAGAGTAGTTCCAGAGCCATCGCCCCGGTGACTCCGTGACATAGGCCTAATCCTGCCCTGATCTACCCAACAGGAATACTCTGGAATCCTCTCTCCAGGTTGGAAATTATAGTCTTGGTAAAGTCCTTAAAGAGAGGTAGACAAATAAAACCCAGGAGTCCTGACTCCCAATCCCCCTTATCTACAACTAGACTCGACTCCCTTGCTCTAACCACTAGTTCACACTCCCCCAGAGTTGGGAATAAAACTCAGGGGTCCTGACTCCCAGCCCCCCTTTTCTAACCCACTATAGTTGCCTCTAGATTTTGACAGTTTTGCTGTTATGTAGAGTTTAGTTCCCTGGGCAAGGGATTTCCCTTCCTCTCATACCAGCTCATTGCTCCCCATATCTGGAACATGGCATTGGTCCAAAGCAATTGTTTTCTCCCAGCTCATCAATTCCATTTTCAGCCTAAAATGAAGGGATACAAACAGTGGTTTAGGATACACAGACCAAAACCTGGCAACCAGACCACATCCAACCCCACCACAGAAAAGAGGCTTTTAAAGGTTACATTAGAGACTGGAGCAATGTCCCCTCTAATTCAGGGCTCTCAAACTCAAATGACCACGAGGGCCACATGAGGACTAGTGCATTGGCCCAAGGGCCGCATCACTGACATCCCCTCCTCGCTGGCCACGGCCCCGCCCCCACTCCACCCCTTCCATGAGGCCCCACCCATGCCCCGTTTCTTCTCCACCTCCTCCCCTGAGCGTGCTCCTCCCCTGTCCCTCCTGGAAAGTGCTAAGTGTTATACAGAGCATACAGATCAGTGCTGCTCCTACAACAAGTCATTTCCAAGCGGTTTTAATAAAATATATACACTCAGTAATGCACCTCACTCAAAGGACAAAACATGCACTTAGTTAGATTTACTTCTGTTAAAGCCCCCCCACTGCACTGGGCTGCACCACCACTCCACCCCTGTTCTGCCTCTTCCAGGGGTGGCAGGTTTGTAAAAATTTTGGTGGTGCCCAGAACCTGCCCGCCCCCAACTCTGCCCCCACCTGCCTAAGGCTCTGGGAGGGAGTTTGGGTGGAGGAGGGGGTCTGGGGGTGCAGGCTCTGGGAGGGAGTTTGGGTGCTGGGTGCAGGCTCCGGGCTCGGGCACGGGGTGGGGGTGCAGGCTCTGGGATGGACTTTGGGGATAGGAGGGGGTGCAGGGGTGAGGGCTGTGGGGCTGGGGATGACGGGTTTGGGGCATTGGAGAGGCTCAGGACTAGGGCAGAAGGGCAGGGGAAGGGCAGCCTGCCCTGACCTAGTGGAGGGGGGCACTAGGACCCTGCAGCAGCAGGTGATGCCGGAAGCCAGCAGAGGGGAGCATGAGCTGCAGGCTCAGGAGCGGTGAGGGGACAGCAAGTGAGCCCCCAGGGACACTCGGGGGAGGCGCGTGGGGGCGGCAGGTGGGGCCGGGGGAGAGACTGGGCCCCAAACATTGGGGAGCAGAGAGCAGGGAGCTTAGCTGCCACATAAAATAACTCGGGGGGGGGGGGGAGGGAAGTTTGACAGGAAGGGTAACGGGGGGGAGGGGGGGCGGCGCAGGGATCTTGGTGGGCCACAGGGAAGAGCTCCGTGGTCCGCATGCGGCCCGCATGTTTGAGACCCCTGCTCTAATTTTTGACAGGCCGTGTGCGTGGGGTTTAGGATCTGTGTGTGCGCGCACACGCGCACAGCTTAGAGGGAACAGTGGACAGGAGTGTAAAAGCCTCTACAACAGGATGTTCCCACCTTTGGGGTAAGTAGCAGCAAGTCCCCAATAATGCAGAAGCTACACTCACTAAAATGAATACAGAAATGAGGGTTTATCCTTCTCTAGCCCCTTCCAAAAATCTTCAACATTGGGGCTTTCAAAGGAGTCTAAGGGAGTTAGGTATCTTACCCCACGCCCCCCTTAGGCTCCTCTGACAATCCCAGTCCAAGTGCTTTACAAATATTAATTTTCATCCGCCCTGCGAAGTCAATATCATCCCCATTGTGTAGATGGGGAAACTGAGGCACAGAGCGGCAAATGACTTGACCAAGGTCACCAGCAAGTGGCAGAGCCATGAACAAAACCAAATGAAGGTCAATCTTACATGGTACCACCCCACAATCTCTTCCTGGTGATGTAGAGCACTGCTGTTCTCCAAATTTTACAGCTAGGGAATTGAGGCAGCGGGGCAGTTTTTAAAATGTCTGTGGGCACCTAAAGACACAGAATTAAATCAGTAGGTGTTAGGCATCTATGTGTTTCCGAATATTCCACTACACATCTATCTGTATCTTTAGTGTCCAAGTACCTGTAAAAATCTGACCCAGAGAGACTAAGACTTTGGCCTGGTCCACACTAACCCCCCACTTCGGATTAAGGTACGCAAATTCAGCTACGTTAATAACGTAGCTGAATTCGAAGTACCTTAGTCTGAACTTACCGCGGGTCCAGACGCGGCAGGCAGGCTCCCCCGTCGATGCCGCGTACTCCTCTCGCCGAGCTGGAGTACCGGCGTCGACGGCGAGCACTTCCGGGATCGATCCGGCATCGATTTATCACGTCTAGACAAGACGCGATAAATCGATCCCAGAAGATCGATTGCCTGCCGCCGAACCAGGAAGTAAGTGTAGACGTACCCTTGCACAAGGCCACACAAGAAATTTGTGGTGGAGCCAGAAATTAAGCCCATGTCTCTCAAGTCCCAGGCTAGCACCCTAATTGCTGATTCCTCCTTCCTCTCAGCCAAAAGGCTTTACACTTCTAGTCTCAGCTCTTCCTGATTGACTTTGGGGCTTTTAAAACCAGACTGAACAAAGGGATAGAAAGCAGACTATAGGGAACAATCCTTCACTGACCCCAAGACGACAGGCCTGTTAGGCCACCCATCCTATGTAGCTCTAATCTTCTGTATTAGAATAAACCTTAATTGAATGGATTACTGCCCTGAATCAGCCTCCAGACTTTATCCCACTGCCTCATTTGCAGATCCAACCCCCACAGCAGGGCAGAGAATCTTTCTCTGAAAGCCATAGATTTGCATTCTGCATCTGACATCCTTTGAGGCTTCATAGATCCTGGGCTCAAATATCTTTCTGACCTGTATAAAAGTGATTGGCTTTCTTTATCTTGGTAGATGCAAGGAGTCTTAAGATGCTACAGATCAGGTAAAGGTTGCAGAGGGGGATGGCTCAAAGGCTATGAAGTACCCAACCATTTGTAGCTAATAAGGGATCAAAATAGATGCAAAAACAATAATATTTAATAATTTGCTCTCTTTCTAGAAACTCCCATCCCAGATTTTAGAGTGTTTTATAATCATTAATGAATCAAGACTCACATGCTTCCTATGAAGTATTATTCACATTGTGCAGGTGGGGAAACTGAGGTACAGAGAGGCACAGGCAAAGTGGCTTGCTCAAGTTCACCCCTGGGTCATCTTCAATGCCGGTAATAGGAGTCCTGACTCCCAGCCCACCTACCATTAGACCTCGCTACCCTCCCAGTGCTGGGGTAGAACCCAGGATGGGTGGGCTGGGAGCCAAGACTCATGAAACTGCTTTTTTAAAAAGGGGGTCTGGATGGCACGTGGGGTTCAGCAAAGGCACTATAAGCAGACAGGAGTTTTACTACAGGAGCCAAATTGGGCTCAGGATAGCCTCTGAAGTCCACTGTGTGTTTCAAAGCCAGCAGAGCTCACTCAACTTTCTTCTCTTGTAACTAAGCTTCCATTTACTTCCTTCAGTGGAGTTTCATCCGCAAATTATGAAGTGGGGTGAAAAGCCAGAGCAAAATCGAGGCCTGGAGCGACGTTCAACTCCCCCCCCCCATCTGCCACACACGGCGTGGGCAATTACACCATTGCCAGCAGCAGCATTTCTGAACCCAAGTCAAACCAGCTCCCAGCTCATTCCACACCCCAAAAGAGGCTGCTAGTCCTAGAACACACAGCGGAAGTAGGGAGGCACCTTCCTAACCTTGCTCCCTCCGCAGCAAGGACGTCCTTTGTTCAGCCTTCACCAGCTCCCCCACCATGTGCTTTTTCCTCTTAAAGGGACACACACCTGTACATAAAACTCCTGCTGTTTATTATGGTTCGGTTATAGCAGGACGAGCGGATCTTTGGACTTTGCTCTCCCTTCCACAGCTGGGAGTAGAATCTACTGTATTAAGGGCAAAATTAAGCGTCAGAACTACTCTGGGGTTCGCCTCCGAGCTCTGCAGCACACTCCCTGCCTGCCCTGAAACAAGTCACCAAATCATATGGGGTGGAGGGGGGAGGAGAGGGAGAAGAGAGGCGTATGAGAGATATAACAAACTCTTTCCACAGCATGCGTGGCTTGATGCAGGCCTGAAGAGGAACACTGCAGACAGACACACAGTAATTTATTAAAACACGGGGACAAATCGTGCCATCTGTTTCGCCCAGATACTGTGAGCTCAATGGGAATTTCAGAGGTGTCACTGAAGATCACACAGCACAATCTCACAGTTTTAACAGGCCACTAATCCCCTGCCTTTGGCCCCACCTAAAAGGGTGTCCTATGGATTATGAATTCAACAGCCTCACGGCCAAATGAAAAGCCTCTCTGGGAACACCGCTCTCCACCACATACAGTCTTAACACGTGTTCCAATCCTAACACATGGGTGGACTGCAAAAATTAAACCCAGAATAGCAAACGATTCAAACCGCATTCAAGATCTTGCAATTTACCCACCACGCTAGCCTAGGACTCGGAATATAGAAACAGTATACAGGAAGTATAGTGATGATAAAAGAGAGACAGATAAGAGGAAGTGGTAGGTGGGACAGGGAAGAGAGCAGCTTTGCAATTGGCTGAGAACATAAACAAACATAAATCAGTCAGTGTTATTTATCTGAATGAAGTGAATGAGAGACAGAAACATTAATCTGTGGCTTCAAACCATGTTTCTAAAGACCTTTACAGAGCTGGTTTTAGGAAAATTTGTGTGACAGAAATCCGTGGTTTTCTGTGAAATCTCAAAGAGTTTTCAGTCTGTATTAGAGAATGCAATCTTGAGCCAACATTTGAAAAGCTAGGCTGGAGTTTTCAGAGGCACTGTCCAGAAATCCTTATGTGGGCTGTAAATTGGGCTGATAGTCAAAAATACTGAGCAACCCTGCTCAACATTTCTGAAAGTCACTTATTTAGGAGGCTAAATCAGAGTTTAGGAATCTGAATTTAGGCTCCTAGTTTTAAAAAATTTAGCCCTGAAATTTTGGGGTCATTTTGATCTCCAAACCCCTTACAAATAGTGTAATATCAATAAACCTATTTCACATTTAGGGTATGTCTACACTACGAGAGTAGTTCGATTTTACTTAAATCGAATTTGTGGAACCGATATTACAAAGTCGAACGTGTGTATCCACACTAAGGACAGTAATTCGACTTTGTGAGTCCACACTAACGGGGCAAGCGTCGACATTGGAAGCAGTGCACTGTGGGCAGCTATCCCACAGTTCCCGCAGTCCCCGCTGCCCATTGGAATTCTGGGTCGAGCCCCCAATGCCTGCTGGGGCAAAAAATATGTCGAGGGTGGTTTTGGGTAACTGTTGTCATCCAACCGTTACTCCCGCCCTCCCTCCCTGAAAGCGCCGGTGGGCAATCAGTTCACGCACTTTTCTGGTGAGTGACAGCACGGACGCCACAGCACTGCGAGCATGGAGCCCGCTGCGACCATCGCTGCAGTTATGGCCGTTGTCAACACATCGCACCTTATCATCCACCTTTTCCAGAGGCAGATGCTGAGAAATCGGGCGAGGAGGCTATGGCAGCGCGGTGAGGACATTAAGTCTGAGAGGGGCACAGACCTCTCACAAAGCACGGGACCCCACACCGTGAACATCATGGTGGCAATGGGTCATGTTGATGATGTGGAACTGCGATTCTGGGCCCGGGAAACAAGCACGGACTGGTGGGACCGCATAGTGCTGCAGGTCTGGGATGAATCACAGTGGCTGCGAAACTTTCGGATGCGGAAGGGAACTTTCCTGGAACTTTGTGAGTTGCTGTCCCCTGCCCTGAAGCGCAAGGACACCCAGATGCGAGCAGCCCTGACTGTCCAGAAGCGAGTGGCCATAGCCCTCTGGAAGCTTGCAACGCCAGACAGCTACCGGTCAGTCGCGAACCACTTTGGCCTGGGCAAATCTACCATGGGGGTTGCTGTGATGCAAGTAGCCAATGCAATCGTTGAGCTACTGCTGTCAAAGGTAGTGACCCTTGGAAACGTGCAGGTCATCATAGATGGCTTCGCCGTGATGGGATTCTCAAACTGCGGTGGGGCTATAGATGGAACTCACATCCCTATCCTGGGACCGGACCACCAGGCCAGCCAGTACATTAACCGAAAGGGCTACTTTTCAATGGTGCTGCAAGCACTGGTGGACCATAGGGGACGTTTTACAAACATCAACGTCGGATGGCCGGGCAAGGTTCATGATGCTCGTGTTTTCACGAACTCTGGTCTGTTTAGACGGCTGCAGGAAGGTATTTACTTCCCGGACCACAAAATAACTGTTGGGGATGTGGAGATGCCTATAGTGATCCTCGGGGACCCAGCCTACCCGCTAATGCCCTGGCTCATGAAGCCCTATACAGGCGCCCTGGACACTGAAAAAGAACTCTTCAACTACCATCTGAGCAAGTGCAGAATGGTGGTGGAGTGTGCTTTTGGACGTCTCAAGGGGAAATGGAGAAGCTTACTGACTTGCTCTGATCTCAGCGAAACCAATATCCCCATTGTTATTGCAGCTTGCTGTGTGCTCCACAATCTCTGTGAGAGCAAGGGGGAGACCTTTATGGCGGGGTGGGAGGTTGAGGCAAATAGCCTGGCTGCTGATTACGCCCAGCCAGACAGCCGTGCGATTAGAAGAGCACAGCAGGACGCGCTGTGCATCCGGGAGGCTTTGAAAGCTAGGTTCCTCAGTGAGCAGGGTAACCTGTGACTATTAAGTTTGTTTAAAGAGAAGCTGAACCTGCCCCCGTTGCTTTACCCAGTTAATGTTGACTATCCTCTCCAGATACATACCCCCCTCACCCAGTTGCCCCCCTTCCAACACACCTTTAAAAATAAAATAAATGGAACTTTGTTCATTAACACCGTTTTCTTTATTAAGGGTTTCGTAGTAAAGGGTTGAAACTGGGATGCAGACTGTGGTGAAGAGCGGGTGTAGTGATGGAAAGGACGCTTCTAAACTTGAGGAATGACAGGCTCCTGTTCCTAGAGCGGTCCGCAGTGGTGGACTGGTTGTTTCAACGGAGCCTGGCACCCCTCCTTTTCGGGACTCTGTGTGGGGGCTATGTGACTTTGTGGCGGGGGAGGACGGTTACAGATCCCCTGCTGCGTGGCTCTGTGATCCAGGCTAAGGACCACTGCATAAGATCTCTAACCGCCCTCCCCCGCCACAAAGTCACATAGCCCCCCAACACACAGAACATGAAAACCACCTCCCAGACTGACCAGGGTGCCTAGTTACTGCAATGTGTGTGTGTGACCTTCTGCTGAACCTGCCCCCGTGTCTGTACCCTGGTAAAGGTGACTGTCCTCTCCAATTACCAACCCCCTTCCGCCCCCTTCAAACACACTCTCCTCTAAAAGAACATGACGGAAACAGTAATTAACAGAAACGTATTTTTTATTAGCAACTACACAGTTAGGGGATGAAAGTGGGACGGGGGCTTGGGTGAGGCGGGAAGGAAAGGACTTATCACATTTTTGGGAATGAGAGCCTTCTGGTACTTGAGCAGTCTGCAGGGGTGGAGTGACAGTTTTCACGGCCCCTGCTACCCGTCCTTCTTGGGACTTTGGGTGAGGGGGGTATGGGACTTTGTGGCGGGGGAGGGCGGTTAGAGATACACTGCAGCGGGGCTCTGTCCTCCTGCCTCCGGTCCTGCAGAACATCCACAAGGCGCCAGAGCATGTCCGTTTGCTCCCTCATTAGTCCAAGGAGCATTTGAGTCGCCTGCTGGTCTTCCTGCCGCGACCTCTCCTCCCGTTCGCTGTGTGATTGCTGGTATTGCGACATGTTCTCCCTCCACTGTGTCTGCTGGGCCGCCTCGGCTCGGGAGCAGCCCATAAGTTCTGAGAACATGTCGTCCCGTGTCCTTTTCTTTCTCCGCCTAATCTGCGCCAGCCTCTGGGAGGAGGATGCCGCTGTAGGTCGGGAGACAGTCGCAGCTGTGGGATGGGAAAAAGGGAGTGAATTCCTCACAAAGATAAATTTTTGTGAACAATGAACATAGTCTTTCTCTGTGAACAAGACCATGCACAGCACCTATCACATGCGCACTCAGGACAAGGTCGAATTTTCGGACTTCGCATTTAGTGCCTGGGGTCTTGCAGTGGAGATCAGACAAACGAGGCAGGACAGCGGAATTCGGGTAGCAGGCTGACATGGTAAGCCGTAGACTTTTGGCTGCTTAAAACTTAAATTATAGCACTGCCCTCCTTTCACGTTCAAAGCAATGCTCCTAGCGTTGGCCAGTTCCTGCTGCCAGCAATCCGGCAAGCATGAACTCTGCCCCTGTCCCACCCCCTTGCGGCTGTCCCCGGGAAAGATCCCTGTATGCTGCCCCTCTCACGTCTCCACCGCGTGGCTGTAAACCGCCGGTTACAGTTATGTAAAGGAACAGGCAAGCAGTCCCAATACTAACATTCCCCTAATTCAAAGCAGATCACCATGAGTGACATCACTCTGCTGAGGATTTCTGAGACAGAGAAAGACCGCATGCTGTGTGAAAGCCAGCAAAAACCAGGGCCATATGCCTCCATGCTCTGCAAGGCAATGATCCCAGAGTACTTGATGATAGCCTGGCGCAGAAAAGTTTCCTACCACGGAGGACACAATAAGGCCGCTCTCCCCAGGAACCTCATGCAAAGGCTTTCCAATTACCTCCAGGAGAGCTTCGTGGAGATGTCCCATGAGGATTTCAGCTCTATCCCCGCACATATAGACCTTATTTTCCAGTAGCTGCACTGGCAAGGACTAAAAAGTAGAGCGCCTAGGGCAAAGTAATCATGATAAACCAGACATTGTTAAAAGCAACAGAGGGTCCTGTGGCACCTTTAAGACTAACAGAAGTATTGGGAGCATAAGCTTTCGT
>NW_020664465.1:274637-304958 GCF_002925995.2 Terrapene triunguis | reverse complement strand
GGAATTTGCCAATTGAATAGGAGGACTGGCAGTCAACTCTCCTGAGTTATGTTCCTGGCTGTGGCAAGGGAACGTAGTCTAGTGGTTAGTGTGAGGGACTAGCGAGTCAGGATACTTGAGTTTATTCCAGCTTGGAGAATTGAGTGTAGTCTAGTGGGTTACAGGATGGGACTGAGGAGCAGATTTCCTGAGTTCCAGTTGTGGCTCAGAAGGGATGGGGGGTCTGGAGGGTACAGCAGGTGCTTGGGCACCAGAGTTCCTGGGTTTTATACCCAGATCAGTCCCTAACTCATTCTATGATATTGGTCGAGTCATCTCCCCCTGTGAGAAATGGAAAAAATCCTCCTTTCCAGCTGTGCTGAGGAGCTTCGTAACACTTTGAAACCTGCCCTCTGAGTGTCTGAGTGCCCCAAGTGACTGTGGGTTCCTTTTTAGAAGTACTGATCACCCCAAACCCCAGCTATTGTCAGTGGAGTTGTGAGTGCAAATATCCCCTGAAAATCAGGCCCAAGGGACCCCAAATTGGGCACCTGAACTCCCAGGCGTTTTTTAAAACGTCAGCTTTAATGATGCAGAGGGTTTGGGGATCCTAAAATGTACCTAGAGAAGGGAAAAGTTTTGTTCTTCTTGACATGGTATAGTCTAGTCCTGCTCTTCCCAGCCCAAATCCTAGTGCCCCAGGCCTCATTCTGGGGTAGGGGCCAGTTTATAAGCCATTATTATTGGTATAGCAATGATCCTGCAACAGTTAGTAATGCAACCATCTTCTTCAGGCTATTGGTTAAAATAGAATAAAATGCCTGTTATCTAGTTAATCGCCTCCTTTTCTAAAAGAAGTCTTGCTAAATGGCCTCAGAAGAGTCCTGATCCATTAGTCTTCCCCCCTCCGACAAGAGTTGCTGGTTCGACAGCACTGGAGAATGGTCTTTGTTCATCTCCAGGGGAATTAGAGCCAAGAGAGAGGCCACAGGAGCCCTTGTTCTTCACAGGAGTTGTTTCCCATATATGAATTATTTTAAACACTTTCTTTTGTAAAAAAGAGGAAATTCCTAGCCAACAAATGTGACATCTAGAAAATCGTGGGAACGCATCAGTTCATTGGACAGCAGAAGATGAGGAGAGGAAACGTAATCTTTTGGGCAAAGCACTAGACTGAGGCTCACAAGATCAGGGTCTAATTCCTGACCATCATAGACTCCTTGTGTGACCTTGGACAAATCACTCAGGCTGAGATTTTTAAAGGGCCCAAGGGGTTTGGATGCCTCATTCCCATTCCAATGAATGAGAATGGGGCATCCGGTTCCCTCAGGCAGTTTTGAAAAGTTCAGCCTTAATCCCTCTGCCCAAGATTTTCCAAACGAGTAGGGAGTCTGGGTGTCTGACTTGAGGAACCTGAAAGGACTGATTTTGAGAGGGTGAATGCTGAGCATTTACCAGTTCCCTTGAAGATGCCTCAGGTCAGACACCCAAAAACACTCGTCACAAATCTCGGCAGTTCTTCATCTGTAAAGTGGGCAGAATAATCCTTCCTTTATCTGTGCTGCTGTGACCTGGCTCCCTGCTGTGCACAAGACAAATCACTATCGAGGCCTCAGTCAGGTGTAAAGAACCAAAAGGGGATTTTATTGGGCAGTCACCCTCTTTCGGCCAGGCACCACCTGTCCCCACAACCACAGACAAGTCACCATCAGCAAATCAAAAGAATGATAGCGCCATATCGGGCGTACCTTCCCAGCAGCCTCTCAAGCAGTCCCTGACTCCTCTCGCAGAGTGAGAACTGGAAATCTGCTCTCCTTCCCAGTCAGCCCCCGGCTGAGCTGGGCTCTGCCCTTTTAACCCCTTGCTCCAAGCCTGACACCCTATTGCAAATCATAGATTCATAGAATCATAGAAGATTAGGGTTGGAAGAGACCTCAGGAGGTCATCTAGTCCAACCCCCTGCTCAAAGCAGGACCAACACCAACTAAATCATCCCAGCCAGTGCTTTGTCAAGCCAGGCCTTAAAAACCTCTAAGGATGGAGATTCCACCACCTCCCTAGGTAACCCATTCCAATGCTTCACCACCCTCCTAGTAAGATAGTTTTTCCTAATATCCAACCTAGACCTCCCGCACTGCAACTTGAGACCATTGCTCCTTGTTCTGTCATCTACCACCACTGAGAACAGCCTAGCTCCATCCTCTTTGGAACCCCCCTTCAGGTAGTTGGAGGCTGCTATCAAATCTCCCCTCACTCTTCTCTTCAGATGTAGTGAGGAATGGATGTTGGTGCCCACAGCAGCTCATTTACCCTTTCCTGCCCACTGTGGGTTTGTAGACCCCACAATGCTGGCTTATGTAGATTGTAATCTCTTCTGGGCCGGGACCCTCTCTTACTACGTGTATGTAAAATGCCTAGCAGAATAGGGCCCTGATCGCAGCGGGGACCTCTAGGTGCTACTGCAGTACAAATAATTCATAGGAAGAAACAATTTTATCTTCTAGTGCCGAACACCATGCCTGCAATAGTCCCCAGGAGCAAAGCCCTGGGAGTCTATTTCTGTGGGGTGAACGAATATTACTACATCGTCCGCTCAGACCTGAGCTGCTACATAAGGTCGACCAATTTCAACCAAGGCAAAGATCTGAACGTGTATAGTCTGCACCCATCCTGCCAGGGCGGGGAGCACTATCTTGCCCACCAGGATGACCTCTTCTACAACATCAGAGGAGGGGCTTATCGCCGTGTATCCAAAATGAACATGGATGACATAGTGTACAATCTCCATCCCATCTGCCAGGGAGGAGACCATTATCTCTCAGCCTTTGGGTACTTCTACATCACCTTCCAAAGCAAGGGTGTCTACCGCAGGATCACCAACATGAACACTGATTCTGATGCTGTTGAATGCAGCCTCCACCCATCCTGCAGAGATGGCCTCTAGCACTGGGGTATCAAGGACTATTCTTACTTTGTGAAGCCCCATGATGAATGGGGGATCCAGTACTACTGAACTATCAATTTCAACAAAAACCTGGTTGCCATAACCTATTCCTTCCACCCTGATGTGACCAACTTCCTACCTGGTGGGTTGGCTATCACCCAGGGTTCAGCTTTCGGCACCTGGGAGGCCATAAAGACCATCGCCAATGATTCCAACATGCCCATCACCTGGAACAAGAAGATCACCTGGAAGGTGGGCTACACCAAGCAGAAGATGAGCAGTGTTGAGCACAACTGGAGCGTGAGTATCTCGGCATCATACCAGTCAGGAGCCCTCACCGAAGCCATTGCCAAATACCAGTTCTCCCTCACCGCTCAATATGGCAGGAAAAGCGTCAACACGAAGCAGGAGGACTGGAGCGAGGCCACCGAGGTGGAAGAGTCTGTCAGCCTGACCCTGCAGCCCAGTGAGAAAATCTACATATGGCAGTACCAGCTGGACCTGGGCAAGTAAATCATCTTGGACATTAGGAAAAAGTTCCTAACTGTCAGGGTGGTTAAACATTGGAATAAATTGCCTAGGGAGGTTGTGGAATCTCCATCCCTGGAGATATTTAAGAGTAGGTTAGATAAATGTCTATCAGGGATGGTCTAGACAGTATTTGGTCCTGCCATGCGGGCAGGGGACTGGACTCGATGACCTCTCGAGGTCCCTTCCAGTCCTAGAATCTATGAATCTATGAATCTTGTTCCACCGCAACATGAAATTCAGTGACAACCCCAACCCCAACCGCCTACCGAGGTCCCCCTGCTGCCTTCTAACAAGTGATCTGAAATGGGGGGCCACCAGAAATACCTAAGGGCCTGCTCGCTGCTTTGTGGTATTGCTAAGAATTGGGGCAGTCAGGACTGAACACCGGGGTGTATTTAGGGTTAGTACCTTATAGTAGTTCTACAAGGTTTGCGGTGCAGTGTGTTTAGTGAGGCTCAGTTTGCCCTCAGGGACAGTAGCTAGGATTATTAGTAGGGCTACCAAATTCACAGTCAATTTCACGGTCATAGGATTTTAAAAATCGTAAATTTCATTATTTCAGATATTTAAATCTGAAATGTCATGATGTTGTAACTGTGGGGGTCCTGACCCAAAAGGCGGTTGTGAGGGGGGTCACAAAATTATTGTAGGGGGGTTGCAGTATTGCCACCCTCACTTCTGCGCTGCTGCTGGCAATGGGGCTACCTTCAGCTGGGTGGCTAGAAAGCGGCAGCTACTGGCTGGATGTCCAGATTTGAAGGCAGCACTGCCATCAGCAGCGCCAAAGTAAGAATGGCATGGTATGGTATTGCCACCCTTACTTCCGTGCTGCTGCCTTCAGAGCTGGGCCCTCTGCCAGCAGCCGCCATTCTCCAGCCGTTCACCTCTGAAGACAGTGCAGAAGTAAGGGTGGCAATACCGTGACCCCCCCATAACCTTCTGACTCCCTTTTGGATGGGGACCCCCAGTTTGAGAAACGCTGGTCTCCCCCGTGTAATCTGTATAGTATAGGGTAAAACACACACAAGATCAGATTTCATAGGGGAGAGCAGATTTCACGGTCTGTGACTTCTTTTTCACGGCCATGAATTTGGTAGGGCCCTAATTATCAGGTACAGAGACACAACTCTGTGATCTACCATAATGATCACAACGTGGCCTTCCAGACAACCCGTTGCCAACAGATTTGTCGCTAACATGTCTGGATAATCATTTCCCGGTCCAATATGGCAGACTTAATGCTGCACAGTCCCCACCCAGCCGATCCATAACTGTAGCACAGTTGATAACTGTGCGGTGTGTTTGGGTGCCAACTGTATCCCAGCAAGGATTGGTTGTAACAGTGTTTGATCAGTCTTTATTACACTCTCCTGTCACATGGGAATAAGAGGTTTTCTCAATGAGTTCAGAGGGCTTCAATTACATCTATGCAGGCTGAGATTTTAGAGGGGATCTGAGTGCCTAATTCCCTTAGGCACCTTTGAAAATCCAAGACATAATATATTAGGCTTGTCAGAATTCAGTTTTTATTGTTTTATAATTTTGATGGATAAATCAGATTATCAATTTAAATTTTCATCATTGTGTAATAGGACAGACAATTATTTAATGACTGCAGACAAGATTCAGAAAGGTAAAGCTCTATAACCGTTAAAACACAAACAGTCAACATCATATGTCAAAATATACAAAGTGAATATCCCTAAATCACACTCAAATAAGTTTTCAAGCAGCAGTTTTCTTTGCTGAGCTGTGAATTTCTATTTTTATTGCTGGAAATATTTTTTCATCAGTGTGTGTATGCAGTGAAATTGACATTTACGGATAAAAATCTAAACCTTCCAATCCTAAATATATAGCTCTGAGATTGAGAGTGAACCTTGTAGGATGGAAGGACCCACATTTTTAACTCTCCAGTTTCACTGAGTGAAAAAGGAAAAGGGCCATGACCCAAAGGAAATAATAACAGTGTTGGGTTTTTCTCACTTTCAAATACAAGCCAACTTCCCTAGTGGTATTTGAAATGGTTTAAAACCCTTATTTTGGACAATGGCCTTGGAATATTTTATCAATCATGTAGGATTGTGTGTAGTTTTACTTTGTGTGTAGTTTTAGTTTGTCCATATTAACTATGAAGTAGCTCAGTCAGTTTTTATGAGATGATTCTTATTAGTAGCCCCATGCCCATAATCCAGCTATAATAAATGAAATTACTGGAGGCTTTAAATAAAGTTACTGATGCTCTTGTTTATATGAACATTAATTAATGGCTATATGTGTGTATGGGGAGGGAGGTGGTACTAGAACATTTAAGAACATAATAACAGCCATACCGGGTCAGACCAAAGGTCCATCTAGCCCAGTATCATGTCTTTCGACAGTGACCAATGCCATGTGCTTCAGAGGGAATAAAACAGAACAGGTAATCATCAAGTGATCCATCCCCTGTCTTCCATTCCTGGCAAACAGAGGCTAGGGATACCATCCCTGGCTAATAGCCGTTGATGGACCTACCCTCCATGAACTTATCTAGTTCTTTTTTGAATCCTGTATTAGTCTTGGCCTTCACAACATCCTCTGGCAAAGAGTTCCACAGATTGACTGGCTGGCTGCAAAAATTCCATTCCTAAAAACTTGACAATGTTCATAGCACATGTGGCAAATCTGTCTTCTAGTCATGTAGAAATGAGGCCAGTATGGTAGACAATTTTTTCCCCCCAGTTAGCTTTAGTACTCAGAGCATCTGGGGAATGGAATATGGAGCCTTCACCTCTCGGTCCCCAATCTAGTTCCAGATCAGCATGAATGGCTCCTCCAGAGAGGTTGGGCAACAGACTACAGAGCCTTTTGCCTCTAGGATACCAAGTGAAATTCAGCCCCAGCTGAGGACTGGCTGGCTCAGGGGTGTGCATGTGTCAAGGAATGGGATATAGACCTTCTCCCTTTAAGGCACCAGTTGCAATCCATCCCTATGGTATGGCTAGCTCAGAGGGGACTGAGGAATGGCACATAGAGCTGTTGCTGCATTTGCTCTGAGCAGTTAGCTAGTATTGCAAATATGGCATCTGACACATGGAAATGAATGGGACAGTTCACACCTAAAGCTATTGCTTCAGGCTCTCTGCAGACTTCCCTGCATCAAGAACAGGAGTACTTGTGGCACCTTAGAGACTAACAAATTTATTTGAGCATAAGCTTTCATGGGCTAAAACCCATTTCATCGGATGCATAGAATGGAACATATAGTGAGGAGATATATATACATACAGAGAACATGAAAAGGTGGGAGTTGCCCTACCCACTCTAAGAGGTTAATTAATTAAGATGAGCTATTATCAGCAGGAGAAAAAAAACACTTTTGTAGTGATAATCGAGATAGCCCATTTGAGACAGTTTGACAAGAAGGTGTGAGGATACTTAACATGGGGAAATAGATTCAATGTTCCCTGCATCAGTCACTCTCAGATCACATTTTGAAGGTTTCCTTCTCTACCATAACAGTAACCCCGCCCACGTCCCCAAATGAAATCTGAGATTCTGGAGAACACCCAAGAAGACTGTTTGTTTCTCTGTGGCTAGTTTTTCATACCCCCAACATTGTTTCAAGTCCTACACTCTAGATGTCCCAATCTAGCCTCAGTTCCCTCCACAGACCATTTCCCTAGAGCTAAGGGAGAATCTTCATGATCTGTTAGCACTATAGGCCCCAGAGCACACACAATGCATTAACATGGAGTTACGTTTGATTAAGTCTCTTCATGGAACCCAAAAATATTAAAAAGAATTGTTGGGATGGGATTATTTCTTCAAATGGAACAAACTCTTTTTCTCCCTGAGGTATTATTTCAATAAATACTCTAGCAAGTAATTAAGAAACAAACAAACAAACATAGGAACCTCGACTCTAGCTCCATTGCCTTCCTGTACACATAGAAAAATGCAGCTTATTTCACAAAGTACGTATTGTCAAATCACATTGTACTCACTACGGGTAATATTTTATGGCCTATTTCTCCCCACCCATCCCTCTGTATCTCTGCCAATGGCCTTCAATCCTGACAAATCGCCCCCTGCTATCAGCCAGGCAGTGAGTTAGCATGGGTGGAGCAGATGGGGGCAGTGGGTTAGGGCAGGGGTAGCAGCTGGATGAAAAGATGGATTAACACTGGTGGAGCAGGATGGGGCTGTGAGGAAGCCAGAATGGAGAAGGTGAAGGTGGTGTGTAATGAGAGTGGAGCAGGACGAGATGGTGGACTAGCAAGGCCTGGGGCTGTGATGAGCAGGTCAGGGAGGTGGGTTAGCACGGGCAGAGGAGGCCGTAGCACTGGGTTAGGTAGAGGTGGCTGGGGAGTGTGGCCACCAGCAGGGCTGTCCTTAGGCATACACAGCTGTGTAGGGCACCCAAAAATTTGGGGCACCCCTGGGTTTTAATGTCCACCCTTCCGTTTTTCCTATCGCTGTTCTTACCCTTCCTGCAGGCTATCACCACAGCTGGCTGCTGCAGCCTGGTGAGTCTTCCTCCGGAGGGGATCTAGTAACTTAGGGCACGTCTTCATTAAAGGTGCCTTGTAATCATGGTACCAACTCTGGGAGAGAGCTCTCCCAGCACTCTAAAAAAAACCCACCGCGAGGGGCGTAGCTCCCAGCACTGGTGCACTGTCTACACTTAGAGTGACCAGATCACCCAAGTCAAATATCGGGACGCCGGGGGGAGGGAGGGGGGAGAGGCCATGCCGCGGGGGGGGGCGGGGGGGGGGCAGGGCAAAAAAAAAACAACCCACCCTTCCTCCACAAGCGCTGGAGGGAGGCCGAGAAGACGCAGGGGAAGCGCGGGGCCAGGGTGAGTGAGATTCCGGCCTGGCCCCGAGCAGGCAGGACTCAGTCGGGCGGTAGGGAGAGTAGGGGGGGCGGCTGTTCTCCCCCCCCGGGCAGCGGGACTCGGGAGAGGAAGCGGCCATGGCGCTCGGTGGCTGCGGCTCTGGTGCCAGGGCCCAAACCCCCGAGCCTGGGCCTGTTGCGGGGACCCAGCAGCGCGCACACTGCGCCCAGTCCCTGGCCAGTCACGTCTTGGCTGGCTGCTCAGCTGGTGCTATCCCACGGCGGCCCCGGAGTGGGGGCAGCAGGCCTCAGCCCCCCCGTGCTGCTCGGGTCCCGCAGGGGAACAAACGGGCCTTGGCTGCCGATGCCTCCGCCCCGGGGCCGCCGCAGGATAGCACCAGCTGGGCAGCAGCCCAGACGCAACTGGCCAGGGGCTGGGCGCAGCGTGTGCGCTGCTGAGTCCCCACAGCAGGCCCTGGCTCCGGGGGGTTCGGGCCCTGGCACCAGAGCCCACAGCCGCAGCCACCGAGCTTGGCCATCGGCCGCTTCCTCCCGCCGCGGCAGTGGGAGCTGCAGCAGTCGCTGCTCCCGAGTCCCGCTGCCCGGGGGGGGGAGAACAGCCACCGCCTGGCCCTGCGGGCCACCCCCCTACTCTCCCTACCGCCCGACTGAGTCCTGCCTGCTCGGGGTCAGGCCGGACTCTCACTCACCCTGGCCCCGTGCTTCCCCTGCGTCTCCCGGGCCTCCCTCCAGCGCTTGTGGAGGGAGGAGGAATGGTAAGCCTGGGGAAGAGGCGGGGATTTGGGGAGGGAACCAATGGGGGGAAGAGGGGGCGGAGTCGGGGCGGGGGCGGAGCGCGAGCACTTCCGGGCTCCGGAGCATTTCCTTGTTTGTCCAGTGTCCCGACTGCACATCGGTCGGGACGCGGGACAAACAAGGAAATATCGGGACAGTCCCAATAAAATCAGGACGTCTGGTCACCCTATCTACACTGGCACTTTACAGCGCTGAAACTTGCTGCGCTCAGGGGTGTGTTTTTTCACACCCCTGAGCGAGACAGTTGCAGCGCTGTAAAGTGCCAGTGTAGACAAGCCCTTAAAAGTGAAAAAGCCTTCCAGCCTGCCAGACCTATTAGCACAACACTGAAACTGCTAAAGAGCCATTCAAGTGGTAATGAAGCCATTTAACAGTCATTTTTCAATCCCCAGGTATATACAGTCAGTTTCTGAATTTACTGACAAAAACAGTTGTGCATTTACTCAGAACATGTTAGTTTACAGGACCTTAGTTTAAAATTTACTTTAAAAATATTTCATTAGTGTGTTGGTGAAGATTATAAAAACACATCTCTAAAAAATCCTTGCATAGATTTTTAGATGCACAATCTGAGTATTCATTAAGTATCAGAGGGGTAGCCGTGTTAGTCTGAATCTGTAAAAAGCAACAGAGGGTCCTGTGGCACCTTTAAGACTAACAGAAGTATTGGAGCATAAGTGACTTGCGTCTGATGAAGTGGGCATTCACCCACGAAAGCTTAAGGTGCCACAGGACCCTCTGTTGCTTTTTTGAGTATTCATTGTTAGCCTTAAATGCTTGGATCTTCAGATATATAGTTTTTTAAATAAATCCTTTAAAAGACCATCCTTATCTAAAATACACATTTTAATTTTTAAAAGAACGAGGAGTACTTGTCTTCCTGTCCTTTCTGTCCATCCCTTTCTCCCTTCACCCCCCTGTTGAAGAGAGCCCTTAAAGAGACAACACCCTTTTCCTTCCAGATAGCTGGACAAACAAGTTTCCCCTTCCTTACTTCTGACTATTTGATGAACTAGTTTTAAAAGAACCCTCCAGCAAAATCAGTATCTTAGTAAGATATAAAATCATTTGTTATGCCTAAAATCTTTGGAAACATATTTTTAAAGTTGGTGAACTTTTATAAACATGTCTATAGTTATGGAGATCACACAAAGTAAATTAGTGTTCCCTTTTTCTAAAAGCAGTGAACATTGTTATGAACACACTAAACTTCTGTGACTGATTAATTTAAAATAATGTCTTTGTTTCAGTGAGTTAAATATGTAGTAATCTGGAATGATTACTTTATGAAGGCTTAAGAGTACATTTAAAATATAAAATCAGCTTAAAAATACTGATTAAGAAAATGTAAAACAGAGAAGAGCTGCATCATGTATTCCATAATATTTAATGTTGTATTCAGCAAGACAGCTGACTTGCCCTTACTACAAAGTTTTTGCAAATAAATCTCTGACAAACTTCAGGGCATATCAAAAAACCTGTGACTGATATTTTTTTATTCCCAAGTTTAGTGCTTTTAATTAGGTACCTTCTGCATGTCCAGTCTTCACCATCTGACATTCAGTGGAAAACATGCTACATTTTCTTTAGAAAGAAATTGCAGAAGAGTAGTTTTTTCAAATGTCATTTGCTTCATCTGGGTTCAGGGATTTGGCTGGAAGGGAGTGAGCAGGGAGGGAAGGGAAGCAAGGAGGGAGACGGTGGGGAGAGGGCGGGGCCTGGGCAGAGTGGGAGTGGAGTATGGGTGGGGCCACAGGCAGAAGAGGTGGGCTGGGGAGCTAGCGGCAGCTTCACCCACTGCCCATGACAGCAGGTAAGAGCGGGTCAGCTCCTGCACACCCAGCATGCGCTGCAGTCTCCTTAGGCAGGGGCTGTATTCACAGAGCCAAATGCACCGGCGTCGTACATTCTGCGTGAGGGAGAGGGTATGGGGGTCTCTGCGGGGAACTGTGACTCTCTGCCACCCGAAGAGGCGGGCCGGGCGGCTCGGTATTCTTTGCTGCCTCGTCCCTCCCTGCCCGAGCTGCCATCAGAGATAGGAGCACCAGTTTAATAATACTGCTTAGGGCCCCATAAATCCTAAGGACGGCCCTGGCCACTGGGGAGGACGTGTCTGTAGTGTGGTGGCAGGGAGCGGTGGCCTATGAACCAGGCTTATGATCTGAATGAAATCCCATGCCATCCACACTGAGTTGTCGATTGTCCGTGCGTGGGCCCAGCTGACTGGCATTTCCTTCTGCCACTGCATCCCAAGCTTGCTGCTGCCAGTGAAGTGCTGGGCTAATTACAGACTGGCTACCCTTGTTAGACTGGGCAGAACTGGCTCTGTGGTCCCCAGGTGTGTGTGTGTGTGGGGGGGGAGGGGCGGGTCACAATTACATACAGCTCCATCTATGTCCCTTGGCTCCTGCTTTGAAGTTACGGGAAGTGAGCAGCAGCAGTGAAAACAATGGCCAGAAATATCCTCCTCATGTGGTCGTCAGTGCTCGTACTAGGAACAGCAGCTACACCTGCTGCTAAAGTTAGACTAGCCAGTGCCGTTCACCTCTCCCAGTGCCCCTCAATTCTGACCTGCAGCTCGCTGCTGTCCCAGCCCCGGCTCCCCCCGGCTCCCCACCTCTGCTGATGCCCTTCAGTCCCTAGCAATGTTTCCTTGGTATTCTAGCCGGCAGCTGTACCTACCACAGGGCTGGTGATTCATAGATTCATAGACTTCAAGGGTGGAAGGGACCACTATGATCATCCAGGCCAGAGAACTGCTCCCATATAATCCCTAGAGCAGCACTTTTACCAAAACATCCCATCTGGATTTAAAAATTGTCCATGATGGAGAATCCACCCCAGCCCTTGGTAAGTTGTCCCAATGGTTAATAACCCTCACTGTTAAAATTGACGTCTTCTTTCCAGTCAGCATTTGTCAAGCTTCAACATTCAGCCCTTGGATCATGTGAGACCTTTCTCTGCTGGACTGAAAAGCCCATTATTAACTATTTGTTCCCCATGTCCTTACTGACTGTGATCAAGTCACCCCTTAACCTTCTCTTTGTTAAGCAAAGTAGATCGCACTCTTTGAGTCGCTCTATGCCAGGGTTCCCTCCCCACTCTGAACTCTGGGGTACAGATGTGGGGACCCACATGAAAGACCCCCTAAGCTTATTTCTACCAGCTTAGGTTAACACTTCCCCAAGGCACAAATCCTTTCCTTGTCCTTGGACGGTATTGCTGCCACCACCAAGTGATTTGGACGAAAATTCAGGAAAAGGGCCACTTGGAGTCCCTGTTTCCCTAAAATATTCCCCCAAGCCCCTTCTCCCCCTTTCCTGGGGAGGCTTGAGAATAATATACCGACCAATTGGTTACAATGTGAGCACAGATCAAACCCCTTGGTTTTTAGGACACTGAAAATCAATCACGTTCTTAAAAAAAGAATTTTATTAAAAAAAAAAAGTAAAAGAATCACACCTGTAAAATCAGGATGGAAGGTAACTTTACAGGGTAAATAAAAAGATTTAAAAAGATTCCCCTCTGACTCTGCTTTCCAGTTACAAAACAGGAATGAAATTACCTCTTAGCATAGGGAAAATTCACAAGATAAAACAAAAGATAATCTAACGCATTTCCTTGCTCTTACTTACAATTTTTGTAATCTTAGATATATCATTTCAGGTATGTTTTCAAGAGATGGTTTACCTGCTTGGTCTCTCTCTCCGTCCAGAGAGGGAACCAACAAAGAGCGCACAAACAAAACCTCTTCCCCCACCCCCACCCCTGATTTGAAAGTATCTTCTTTCCTTATTGGTCCTTTTGGTCAGGTGCCAACCAGGTTATTTGAGCTTCTTAACCCCTTACAGGTAAAGTGATTCTGTACCTCTGGCCAGGAGGGATTTTATGTTACTGCATATATAAAGGTTGTTGCCCTTCCCTTTATATTTATGACACACTATAAGGCGTGTTTTCTAAACATTCAATCAATCTCAAGCCTCTCTCCGATTATCAACATCCTTCTTGAATTGCGGGCACCACAACTGGACAGCAGGATTCCAGCAGTGATAACCCCATTGCCTGATACAGAGGTAAAATCACCTCTCCGCTCTGCCCCTACTCAAGATTCCCCTGTTTATGCATCCCAGGATCGCATTAACCCCTTTGGCCCCAGCATCAAATGGAGAGCTTGTGTTCACCATGACCCCCGTAGCGGGGTGGTCACCCGCTCCTGCCTTAAAAGGCTTAAAACAGCCCAGGGAGAGGGCTGTGGCAGGGAAGGAAAAGCGGGGCTGATTAGGGAAAGCAGCCTTAGCTGGGGGCCACGCCCCAATCAGGCTGAGGCTGGCTTAATGAGGGCCCAGCTGGCCCTTATAAGAGGGCTGGGACCAGAAGCCAGACAGAGAGTCTCTCTCTCTAGCGGTAGAGAGAGAAGGGCCTGGCTGCCTGGAAGCTGAGAGGGTACCAAAACTGGAGCAGGGCCGGGGGAAGGCCAGAGGAGCTGGGGAGCTCCGGCCTAGAAACCCCCCAGGCTGCAGGCCTTGTTAAAGGCCCAAAGAAGTTACTGGGGTTGCAGACGGCAGCCCAAGGGCAGGCAGAGGCAGCAGGTCCAAAACCCCTCTTGCCGGTGATGAGTGGCACTTACGCTGCAGTCTGCCCCAGGGAACGGGGGCTAGGTGATAACTGGCAGTGGCCATAGACTGAGGCAAGGTGGGGGTAGAGGGTGGGGGTTCCCTGGGGAGGGGAGACCCAGATCTGTGAGAGTACTGCCAGGGAGCAGCACTCCGGCCTGAAAGGGGCACCGGGATCCAGGAGGGACTCGGGTCCAGCGGCAAGCGGGACACCGGCCTGCAGAGGGCGCTCCTGGGTTGAAGAGCTAATTCCCCGGATGACCGACAGGAGGTGCCGCAGGGGTGAGTCCCGCCCCATGATGCCCCCAAATATCTTTCAGTCCCTGCTTCCCAGGATAGGGTCCCCCATCCTGTAAGTGTGGCCTGCATTCATTGTTCCTAGATGTACACATTTCCATTTAGCCATATTAAAATGCATATTGTTTGTGCATGCCAAGTTTGCCAAGTGATCCAAATAGCTCTGTATCGGTGTATCCTCTTCATTATTTACCACTCCCCCACTTTTTCTGTCATCTGCAAATTTCATCAGTGATGATTTCATGCTTTTTTCCAGGTCATTGATAAAAATGTTAACTAGAGCAGGGCCAAGAACGGATTCCTGTGGGACCCCCCAGAAAGCCACCTGTTTGATGATGATTCCACATTTACAGTTACATTTTGAGACATAAGAACATAAGAATGGCCATATTGGGTCAGACCAAAGGTCCATCTAGCCCAATATCCTGTCTTCTGGCAGTGGCCAATACCAAGTGCCTCAGAGGGAATGAACAGAATAGGTAATCATCAAGTGATCCATCCCCTGTTGCTCATTCCCAGCTTCTAGCAAACAGAGGCTAGGGACACCATCGCTGTCCATCCTTTATCAATCAGACTTGTCATCTCATCATAAAAAGATATCAAGTTAGTTTGAGAGGATCGGTCCTCCATAAACCTGTGTTGATTGGCATTAGATATGTTACCCTCCTTTAATTCTTTGTTAACTGAGTCCTGGATCAGCAACTGTATTATCTTGCCCGGGATCAATGTCAGACTGATAGACTTGTAATTACCGCGTCATCCTGTTTGCTCTTTTTAAACATTGATGCAACATTTGCTTTCTTCCAATCTTCTGGAACTTCCTCGGCGTTCCAAAACTTACTGAAAATCAACATTAAATATCCCCTTTTTACCCCTATGATGTTCCACACAGGGAATTGAATTGAATCTCAGGACCAGGCCTCCACTCCCTCCCAGTGGGTGTTACTTGTCACTACTGTTAGAAAAATGGCAAATGGTTCCAACTGCATAATTTGGTCCCACATTTCAAACAGCCTACAATCCCAGGGCGTTTAGATGTGAGATTCTGAGTCAGCCCAGTGTGGATTCTAGGAAGCAGTTTCTGGTGCACTGGCAGTGTCCATGTTGTAAGACAGGGGTCGGCAACGTTTGGCACGCGGCTCACCAGGGTAAGCACCCTAGCGGGCCCGGCCAGTTTATTTACCTTCTGACATGGCAGGTTCGGCCAATCACAGCCCCCACTGGCCACGGTTCGCCGTCCTGGGCCAATGGGGGTGGTGGGAAGCGGCATGGGTGAGGGATGTGCTGGCCACGACTTCCCACCACCCCCATTGGCCCTGGATGGCGAACCGCGGCCAGTGGAGGCCACGATCAGCTGAATCTGCCGCGTCAGCAGGTAAATAAATTGGCCCGGCCCGCTAGGGTGCTTACCCTGGCGAGCCGCGTGCCAAACGTTGCCGACCCCTGTTGTAAGAGAAGGTACTGCCACCTAGTGGTGAATGTGCAGACGGGCCAAAGGGCTTGCTAGCAGTGGCCGTTCCTAGCAGTGTCTTTTAATGCAGGTGGCAGGCTCCTGCTCTGTTTTGGAGATGAAAGACCAGGGTTCTAATCCTGGCTCGCCCAGCATGTGCCTGGCGCTAACAGAGCAGCTTTCCTTTTCCAGGCAGCACACAACTTTGTTATCCATTGTAACATTCAGAGCTGGGTTAGGATCTTGAACCTGCCAAATTCAGAGGGTGTATGGATACAGAGCTCAGCGTGGAACCATTCACTGGCAGCAGTGGGACCTTGGGCAAGTCACTTCAAACCAGATTAATAAAGGTATTTGGGTGCCTAAAGATGCATATCGATGCCTAGTGGGTTTCTAAAGCTCCCAGCCACTTAACTCCTATTGACATTAATTTAGGCACTTAAATCCCTTTGAGAATCTGGGCCCAGAGCACTTTTGGAAATCCCTCTGGGCATCTATCTGCATGTTTAGGCACCTAAATCACCTTTGAAAATTTGACCATTTGTTTCCGCATGTCTCAGTTGCCCATCTGTACACAGCACTTCCCTATCTCACAGGGGCATGGTGAGGATAAATACATTAGAGATTGGGAGGTGCTCCAATCCTATAGCAATAGGGGGCCTTATATGACCGTAGATAGGAAGGTGTGCTGCATGCCCAACTTGATACACCATGGGCCTGATTTTGATAGGTGATGAGCACCTGCAGTTCCCATTGGCTTGAACTGGAGCTGCGGGCACTCAACACCTCTGAAAATCTGGCCTCTAAGTCATCTCAATTTGGGCCCCCAGAAATGTAGACACCACTGGTGCCAAAAGTACCAATGGGAGTTAGGTGCCTAAGTCTCTTTCAGGATCTCCCAGGCTTTGGAGGTTCCTGGACACTAAATCACAACTATTACGCCAACACATCTGTTTCCCAAAGGCCGGTCTCTCTCTTGTTTTCACATCAGTTTCCATAATGTCACCAGTCCACCATAAATGATCCCCTCAGGTTGGCCTTACACTCTATTCCATCTGACCACGCCAAGTGTGAATTCCCCCTTGACAAAGAGGTCCTTCTTTCTTTGTGTCACACAATCCTGATCAAGTATTATTATTATTTATTTGTATTACAGTAGCAAGTAGGAGCCCCATTCATGGACCAGGACTCCCTGGTGTTAGGCACTGTACAAACACAAAACAAAAGAATTATCTCTGTCCCAGAGAACTTACAATCTAAATATAAGACAAGAGAGAACAGATGGATACAGACAGATGGGAGAATGCAAGGCAACTATGAGACAGTATTGGTCAGCATGACAGGCAGTAGTCTCGGCAAACCAGTGGCCTAACCGTTGTCAGGTTTTTTATAGACATCACGGGAAAGGAGGGATTTGAAAGATGATAATGAGGTAGTTTCTGGCTGTTTACCAGGAGCTTCTCCCAAGCATGCGTGGCAACACGAGAGACAGCACAAAGGGTCTCGTTTGAAGATGTAACGAGCAGGCGATGGAGGCGGACATCCTGGGCCAGTCGGAGGTGGGAGTCAACATCTCAACAGCAAATTAAAGATAACAGGTTGGGCAGGGCTAGGCCATGAAAGTGAAGACAAGTAGCTTGCCCTAGCACTGTATCTATGACTCAGAACGCTAACATGCCTGTTTAGTCTCTCTGCCACTGGCTGATCATTCTTCAAAGTAGCAGCTGCCTGGGAGTCTGCTGAAGAACTTATTACATCAACACCTGAGTTCATATATTTGGGGCTTGAACCTTCAACTCTGGAGGCCCCAAACCTGATCCTATGTTCACATTGTGGGGCTTCACGTAGGGCTACATTTTGGCTCCTGGTGAGGAAGTATTTAACTTGAGTGTCTAGCACTAAATGCTGATTGGCCAGGTATATACTGATTTTCAGAAGTGCTGAGAACCCACCGCTCCCATTGAATGAAGTGGCCCTCTGAAAATCAGGCCCCATATTTAGGGATTTAAATTTAGGCCCCTAACTGGAAAATGTCAGGCCTGGTTTTGAAAGATGGTGAATGTGTACAGTTTCAGTGCAAGTTTCAGCACTCAAAAAAAGAAGATAACCAAAATCAGATGACAATTTAAAGCATTCTGACTAGTCTGTGCAAGACCTGGAATCATAGGCGCCGACTTCATGGGTACTCCGGGGCTGGAGCACCAATGGAAGAAAAATCACAGCTAATCGGTGGTGCCACCAAACAGCTGATCAGTGCCACCGATGGAGTGGAGTGGAGTGGAGTGGGGTGGGGGCGGGGCCTCAGGGTGGAGTGGGGTTGGAGCACCCACAGGGAAAAATAAAAGTCAGTGCCTATGCCTGGCATTTCCATTTTGCGTGAAGTCCTGTGATTTTGAAATCTGCTTTTGTTTTGCATTGGAACAAACCATCGAAATTTGATGTTTCCTGCCAAATGAAATTTTTGAAATAACTTTGTTTCAGGTCAATGGAACACAGAGGCAAATTTAGAGTAGAATATAAAATAAAATAAAACAAATTGCAAAACTTTTTTTTTTTTTTAAATAAATGTTTATCAGAATTGACACTCCTGCGGATTTCAGTGAAATAGCCCATCAGAAATGTTTCAACCAGCTCGAATTTTGACATGTGCTTGTGAAGGACATATCCTTCTAAGGGCATTGGGGAAATAATCAGGCGCAGCAGCAATTTCTACATCTACAGCGGAAGATCAGCTTGCCCTGTATGGGCCTTCCCTACCACTGCTTGTGAATATGCAGGACTGGGGAAGTCCTAGCTATACCTCCTGCACACCTAAACATGCCCCTTTTGGGGTATGAAGCACCTCATAATGGATGCATGAGCAGTGGATTACAGTAGGTTCCAGCTTGGATGCACTATGAATGGGAATGCTGCTCTGTTCACCCTCTCCCTATCTGAATGGAAGAAATTCACCTGCTTCCAGCTGGCATCCAGATTTTGGAAGAGAGCAATGGATCTAGTGAACTTGGTGGCTCCGGTGCTACAAACATAGGCTGGTAGAAGCAATCAGAGCCCAACAGCTCTGATCACAGCTGTGGACAATGGAGAGAAGCAGGAGCTAGCACAGACCAGCAATGACTATTGCAGTCCTACAGGGTCAGTAGGGCCCAGAGGATGATGATCAGGGAGCAGTAGAATGAGGATAATGAAGCCTGTTAGAATTCCCAGTAGTGGTGTCCCCAAGCCTCTCTCATGCAGTAGCAGCTATTGGGTGGGCCATGAGATGGAGACCGTCCAGTGGCATAACCCCCCCCAATGAGATCATCCTGGCAACTCTCCCACAGGCCTTGCTCACCTCCTGGTTCCTCAGGCTGTAGTGTAGACGAGGGGATTGAGTAGTGGGGTGAGCACTGTGTAGAGCAGGGAGAGTGCCTTGCTGGGGTTCAGCCCTGTGCCGTCCCTGGGGGACATGTACACGGCCACCAGCGTTCCGTAGAACAGTGTCACCACGGTGAGGTGGGAGGAGCAGGTGGAGAAGGCTTTGTGTCTCCCCGAGGCAGAGGGGACCCTCAGCACAGCCCAGGTGATGCAAACGTAAGAAGCGACTGTCAGGAGGAATGGGTTGGCTGGGATGAAGGACAGGAAGAACGTGACCGTCTGGACCATGGAGGTGTTGGTGCAGGAGAGCTCCAGGAGGGGCTGGAAATCACAGAAGTAGTGGTCTATCTCGCGGGACCCGCAGAAGGTCAAGGGTATAAGCGACAGTGACACAATCCCCATGAACAGGAACCCGCCCACCCAGGACCCAACCACCAGCTGCCCGCAGACCCTGCCGTCCATGAGGGAAGGGTAGTGGAGTGGGCGGCATACGGCCAAATACCGGTCAGAAGACATGGCTGCCAGCAGGAAGTACTCTACGGTGGCCAGGGCGCTGAAGAGATAGAGCTGCGCAAGGCAGCCACCAAGAGATATCATCACATTGCCTGTCTGGAGACCAGTGAGCATCACAGGGGAGACGTTGCAGGTGGAGACAATCTCCAGGCAGGAGAGGCTGGAGAGGAAGAAATACATAGGGGTCTGGAGATGGGGGTCCAGCACCACCAGGAGGAGGTTGGCGGCCATGGATATGATATAGACAGCTAGGAAGCCAGTAAAGAGTGGGATCCACAGTTCCTTGAGGTTCCCAAATCCCAGGAGGAGGATGTGGGAGATGGTGGTGAGGTTTCCGCTGCCTGTGTCCTTCATAGGGAGGGTCTGGGGGAAAGAGAGTCAGCAGATAATTATGAGACAATGAAAAAACTATCCATAAAAGCCTGCAGCTATATGTCCTTGTGGGAAATAGTGCTGTCTAGTGATTACAGCAGTGAAGGAGAGGAGTGGGGGCCAGTGGTTAGAGCAATGGAGGCCCGGACTCCTGGGTTGTATCTTAGCTCTGAGAAAGGCCTGTTGTCTAGTGGATTAGAGAAGGGGGTCTTAGCATCAGGACTCCTGGGTTCTATCCTATGGCTAGAAGGGCAATGGGGTTTAGCAAGATAGAGCAAAAGTACTGGGCCTCCACCCCCATTGTGAATAAGAAAAAGTATCTTGAAGCTGTGCTTCATTTATTTCTCTTCTTTCAACAATGTGACCTGGTCAAAACTCAGAATTTCCATTCCATGGGTAATCCTGACATTCTGAAATTGCCTTTCATCCCAGATCATAATGAAACAGCAACATTGCCAGCAAAATTCTGACAAATTTCATTTTGGAGACAGCTAAAGAACCTTATCAAAATGTTGACGTGCTTTGTTGGGATAACGATAAAGCACTTCCTTTTTAACTTTATCATTTCTACTCGGTTCAATTCTAGTCTATTAAACTTGAGATGATAGTCGAATTGACATGCTTTGAAGTTACAGAAATAAAATACCGCACTCATTTGTCATAAAAATGTGCCAAAATCGGTATGTTCCCATGAAACATTTGCATTTTGTTGAATCACCAAACTGAGAGGAAAACTGGTCATTCAGCAAATTGTGGTCCAACTCCAGGCCCAACCTTTGCTGTGAACCCTGAGGATTCGGGACACCGTGGATAATAACTGGTAACACTATGTCAAGGTAAAAGCATGAGACTGTGTGCCAGGATAGGCCTCTCCTATCAAAACGCTCGATTTTGGCCTTTGCCTCTGACTTGCTGGTGACCTTGAGTATGTCCCTTAACCTCTCTGTGCCTCACTTTTGTTATTTATTAAGTACAAGACACAGCGATGAACCAAGTCCTTTCCCTGGACAGTTTACAATGTGAAGGGTCTTCACTGGGCCAGGGGGAAATCTTTAGCACGAGTGGGGCAGGGAGGCTTCAGCAGTCAACACGGGGAAATAAATTTAAACACCATTGTCCCTTGGCTGGCACAGGTAGCAGAGATCAATGATAAAAGTCAGAGATGTTTGTAGGGAATCCTGTTTATTTACAAAGAATATGCAGAGGGCTCTTTCCTCATTCAGCAATCCAAGTCTGCCTTTCCACTGGGTCCTGTGCTCAAAAGTAGCTCTGTCTCTTGGTTTTACCCCAAGGCTATGTTAACCCCTGCCTCTCTTGCGTTCTGCTTCTTTCTGCCTCTCACAGAAAGAAGCAGAAAGATATAGATATAAAGCTACAATCAACCAGGCCTCTCTGTTTAGATGTAAAATAAGTTCTCAACTCTTTCTGGAAATCAGGCCCTTTTAAAGTGTCTCAAATTGGGCCCCCTAAAATCCTGGCAAATATTTATTTGACAAATATTAGCCCAGTAGGTTTTTTTCCTATCACTGGCATCCATGCTTCTTTAAAGACTATCCACATGGCCACACTACAATTCCTAGCCACACTGCTCCCTGAAAGAGCCACACAGAGCAGAAAACTGGAAAAAGACCTCTCAACGATATACAGCAAATGCAACAACCACAGTTACAAACAGAGCTGGTTGGACGCTCTTTGGTCACAAAAATTCTTCAGCAACTGTTAAAACAAAAACGATGTTGGTTTTGTTTTTGCTAATACAGACTAACTTGGCTACCACTCTGAAACCTGTCAGCAAATGTTGCTGTTCTTCACTGAATAATTTACGCCAAGAAACAAGTGACTAGTGATTTTCAGAGGGTGGGCGCTCAGCCCTTTCTGAAAATCAAACCCTTTTAAAATGTCTCCTGTTGGGCACTGAAAAAAGGAGGCTTACGAAATCATGAGTCAAGTCTGAAAATCTTGGCCTTATCCAATTAATTTTTTTTTGCATTTACAGATAAGAACATAAGAACATAAGAAAGGCCATACTGGGTCAGACGAAAGGTCCATCTAGCCCAGTATCCTGTCTTCTGACACTGGCCAATGCCAGGTGCTTCAGAGGGAATGAACAGAAAGGCAATCATCAAATGATCCATCCCATCACCTATAGAGTGGTAAAGGGTACTGGTTAAAATGTTTTAAAGCTCCTAAGTCCCATTTTCAAAAACACCTTATTCACTTAGGAACCCCCTGATGAAGGGACTTAGGTACTTTTGAATATTTTACCCTCTGTCTCACTATGTGTTTGCAGTCCACCATGGAAGCCTGAAGGGCGAAGGAAATTATTGTAGTTTCATATACCATAAATGTTACCTTTCTCCTGCACCAGGAATGTAGGATCATCACCCTTGTTTGGGTCATGAAGCAGATAGCAGCTGATGGTATCGTGTCAATTCATCTCTGTCTTTAGTTCATCAAGTCTTTTTTCAACTGGTCCAGAGTTTGGTTGGAAGGAGACCAGCCACTGGCCAGAACCTGTGTCATTCTGGAAAAGCAGCACCAGAAATGATGTTACCCTTTTCCTATTCTTTTTATAGGAGACAGGAACCTCCCCTGAGTGATCTTGTGAAAATCTCTTCCAAAGGGAATCATTACAATGTTGTTCATTATAATCATTTTTCTTAACTTAAGTACATGCCTTGGGGGAACAGCATTAAAAAATAATCCTTTATATGTTTGTATTTAGTCCATTACCGAGCTTATTAATGAGAGCAAGTTGCCAGGACTTCATTTTACATCCGTCAAAAAGATACATCCAGCAGTACAGCACCCCTGCTAAGTACGGTTACTCTTATTATATTGCTATGAGCTGGGTGAAAACTTGTTACAGGTTGAGTGAAACCTCATTCAAACTGATGTGTCAATGGGCCCTTCGTTTAAGATAGTTGTAAGAGACAAGAGGCCAACAAGCTCTGCCCAGAAAGTAGCACCATGTGGACATTCAGGTTTCTACTGGGTATCGTGACCGGGTCTGTGAGAGAACACACAGAAAATGAGACCAGACAAGAACCTCAGCAAAATCTGAAGAGAGCTCGTGGATCCGTTGGATAGAGAGGCTTGGGGCCATGAGCTGAGGAACTGCTCCTTTTGTTCCTAGCTCCTCCTGTGTTTGGAGAAGGAGGACTTGGTACATCCCTTGTAAATAAACAAGACTGCATCTGAGCGAACACCATCCTCCATTGGCTTCTGCTTCCAGCTGGGAACTTCTCCAGGGTCCCGAACTATGACTAGCTGCTTGGATCGGAAAGAGGCAACAGTATTATTGTTGCCATAGTGCACAGAGGCCCTGTCATGGACCAGGGCACTGCAAAAGGCAGAACAAAAGGAGAGTCACGCACCAAATTCTGACAACATGGGCAGGGTGGAGCCCCCCTTTGGGGATGCTAGACCCCGACTCCGCCCCTTTTGCCCATGGTCGGAGCACCGAAACCACCTGCCCCCCCACGGCTGGAGCCCCAAGCACCTCCCCTTCCCCGGCCGCATGGCCCCCAGGCTGGCCGAAGCCCTGAGTACCCCCCGCCTTGGCTGGAGGAGCCCCGAGCTGGCTGAATTCCTGAGTGCTCCCGGCCTCAGCTGGAGGATCCCCATGCTGGCCAAAGTCCTGAGCGCTCCCAGCCTCATAGAATCATAAAATCATAGAATATCAGGGTTGGAAGGGACCTCAGGTGGTCATCTAGTCCAACCCCCTGCTCAAAGCAGGACCAATCCCCAACTAAATCATCCCAGCCAGGACTTTGTCAAGCCTGACCTTAAAAACCTCTAAGGAAGGAGATTCCACCACCTCCCTAGGTAACCTATTCCAGTGCTTCACCACCCTCCTAGTTGAAAGCTTCTATCAGATCCCCCCTCATTCTTCTCTTCCACAGACTAAACAATCCCAGTTCCCTGAGCCTCTCCTCATAATTCATGTGCTCCAGCCCCCTAATCATTTTTGTTCCCTCCGCTGGACTCTTTCCAATTTTTCCACATCCTTCTTGTAGTGTGGGGCCCAAACTAGACACAGTACTCCAGATGAGGCCTCACCAATGTCGAATAGAGGGGAATGATCACATCCCTCGATCTGCTGGCAATGCCCCTACTTATACAGCCCCAAATGCCGTTAGCTTTCTTGGCAACAAGGGCACACTGTTGACTCATATCCAGCTTCTTGTCCACTGTAACCCCTAGGTCCTTTTCTGCAGAACTGCTGCCTAGCCAGTCGGTCCCTAGTCTGTAGCAGTGAATGGGATTCTTCCGTCCTAAGTGCAGGACTCTGCACTTGTCCTTGTTGAACCTCATCAGATTTCTTTTGCCCAATCCTCTAATTTGTCTAGGTCCCTCTGTATCCTATCCCTACCCTCCAGCGTATCTACCACTACTCCCAGTTTAGTGTCATCTGCAAACTTGCTGAGGGTGCAGTCCACGCCATCCTCCAGATCATTAATGAAGATATTGAACAAAACCGGCCCCAGGACCGACCCTTGGGGCACTCCGCTTGATACCGGCTGCCAACTAGACATGGAGCCATTGATCACTATCCGTTGAGCCTAACGATCTAGCCAGATTTCTATCCACCTTATAGTCCATTCATCCAGCCCATACTTCTTTAACTTGCTGGAAAGAATACTGTGGGAGACCGTATCAAAAGATTTGCTAAAGTCCACTGCTTACCCCTCATCCACAGAGCCAGTTATCTCGTCATAGAAGGCAATTAGGTGAGCCAGGCATGACTTGCCCTTGGTGAATCCATGCTGACTGTTCCTGATCACTTTCCTCTCCTCTAAGTGCTTCAGAATTGATTCCTTGAGGACCTGCTTCATGATTTTTCCAGGGACTGAGGTGAGGCTGACTGGCCTGTAGTTCCCCGGATCCTCCTTCTTCTCTTTTTTAAAGATGGGCACTACATTAGCCTTTTTCCAGTCATCTGGGACCTCCCCCTATTTCCATGAGTTTTCAAAGATAATGGCCAATGGCTCTGCAGTCACATCCGCCAACTCCTTTAGTACCCTCGGATGCAGCACATCTGGCCCCATGCACTTGTGCTCATCCAGCTTTTCTAAATAGTCCCAAATCACTTCTTTCTCCACAGAGGGCTGGTCACCTCCTCCCCATGCTGTGCTGCCCAGTGCAGCAGTCTGGGAGCTGACCTTGTTTGTGAAGACAGAGGCAAAAAAAGCATTGAGTACATTAGCTTTTTCCACATCCTCTGTCACTATGTTGCCTCCCTCATTCAGTAAGGGGCTCACACTTTCCTTGACCTTCTTCTTGTTGCTAACATACCTGAAGAAACCCTTCTTGTTACTCTTAACATCCCTTGCTAGCTGCAACTCCAAGTGTGATTTGGCCTTCCTGATTTCACTCCTGCATGCCTGAGCAATATTTTTATACTCCTCCCTGGTCATTTGTCCAATCTTCCATTTCTTGTAAGTTTCTTTTTTGTGTTTAAGATCAGCAAGGATTTCACTGTTAAGCCAAGCTGGTCGCCTGCCATATTTACTATTCTTTCTACACATCGGGATGGTTAGTTCCTGCAACCTCAATAAGGATTCTTTAAAATACAGCCAGCTCTCCTGGACTCCTTTGCCCCTCATGTTATTCTCCCAGGGGATCCTGCCCATCTGTTCCCTGAGGGAGTCAAAGTCTGCTTTTCTGAAGTCCAGGGTCCGTATTCTGGAGGAGTCCCGGGCTGGCCAAAGCCCTGAGCACCCCCCTCCCACCAGGAGCCCCAGGCTGGTGGAAGCCGTGCCGTGCCTTCCCTCCTGGGACCCAACCCTCCCAGGGGAAAAGCCAAAGCGTCTGTTAGAAGATGCTTTTGATATGACCCATGCAGGTTCCGGGGCGGCTGAGGAGGTGGTATGTGCCTCCTCAACCACTCCGGAACCTGCATGGGGCATAATAAAACAAAAGCTTTACCACCAAACCCAGGAACTGGGGTCCGGCGGACGTGGCTGCAGCAGCGCCGGGGGTGGCAGAGCCTCCCCATGCCTATTATACCCACCGCCCATGGCCTCCGTTCTCACAAATTGGGCACCAAAAAATGGAGGTACCCCAAATTAGTGGACAGGCTGCACAGTTTTGGCCATCAGGCTTGAATTATTTTTGGAACGTCTGAGAAGCTGCAGCTCCCATTTAGTATGATCTGGGAATGCTCAGCAACACTGGAATTTAGGCCCAAAGCTGAAAACCACTTTTGGAAATAATCGCCTAAGGCTAGGTCTACACTACAGCGGGGGGTCGACCTAAGATACGCAACTTCAGCTACGTGAATAGCGTAGCTGAAGTGGCGTATTTTAGGTCGACTTACCTGGCTGTGAGGACGGCTTCAAGTCGACCGCTGCCACGCCGCCGTCGACTCCGCTACCGCCTCTTGCCGCGGTGGATTTCCGGAGTCGACGGTAGAGCCATCAGGGATCGATTTTATCGCGTCTTCACTAGACGCGGTAAGTCGATCCCCGATAGACTGATTGCTACCCGCCGGATCGGCGGGTAGTGAAGACGTGCCCTAAGATTTTAGTTGTTCCTGCTTTTTCATAGATTAATAGATTTGATGGCTGGAAAGACCCATTAGATCAGTTAGCCTGACCTCTTGAATAGCAAAGGATGGATAATTTCACCCAGTTACCCCTGTACTGATCCCAATAACTTGCATTTGACTAAAGCATCTTCCAGAAAGGCATCCAGTCTGAGAACGCACTGTTTCCTAAGTGCTGGCACTCACAGCCCATGGGAACTTGACCACTTGGATAGAAAAGTCTTGCATGAATCTCACAGTTTTCAAACTATTTAATGTGGCCCTTTGTGGGTGACAAATTGGCCCAGTGCAGAGCTCCAGATTACATTAATCCAGGGGGTAGTTTATGCATAGACTCAACACAAGCATTGTTTGCGCATTCCTGAGAGGTGCTGAGCACACGCAGCTCCTGCTGGCTTCGTAACCAGGGTTCGGCTCCAAATTCATTCTGTGTAATTGACCTGGGCCCAATTCTGCACTCTGTGGGCCTGATCCTGCCACCCTTATATAAGTAACCATGACTCACTCTAGTGACCAAGCTGGCTTTGCTATGAGCACTTGCATGAGTAACTACTAGCTGTGTGAGTAAGGGCTTCAGGAGGATGCCACTTTTGCAAGCAAAACTCAATGGACGACCCGGTGGATTGAAGAAGACCCTTAGGGCTAGGTTTACACTGCAGGTGGATGTGAGCCTCCCAGCCTGAGCAGACAGACTTGCACTAGCCACAGGTGAGCTAAAACTAGCAGTGTAGACATTGTGTCTCAGGCAGCAGATCTGGCTCTCAAACACAGCTGACCCCCTGCGTCTCTGCAATGTCCACACTGCTAGTTTTAGTGCCCTAGCTGGAACCAAGCTAGCTCCCATCTATGATATAGACATTCCCTTTGTGACATTGCACCCCATAATGCTTTATGGAAATATGCTTATGAATGTAAATATGACATGACTGGAATATGTTTTATGCTACATATGCCATGTAACATATCTCTGTAAAGGTTATGATCTACTGAATATATTCATCCTATTTGTATGCATGTGTCATTTTTGTACTCAAAGTTATTAATATTGGCTGTGTACTTGCTTGATTTTAAGTAGCCTTAGAAACGCATTTGGTCAGCTTCTTGAGAAAGGAATGTACAAAGTAAGTGCCCAATCAAGAAACACTTAAGCCAACAATGAACTTGGAGACACCAATCCACATCTGAGCTTTCCCAGGAATGTGGTTTGGCTGGTAAGGAACTCAGTCATGTATGGACATGTGACTTGCCCCCGTGACTCCAAAACTCCATTTTGTAGCTGGATTCTACACAGGGGGAGGGAGGGGTGTCCACCCACAAGATAAAGTCTATTTAAACCCCTGGGAGACTCCTCAATTTTGACTTCAGCTGGCTCAAGAGATAGCCTCTCCACCCCCAAATGATACCTGAAAAAAACTGGAACAAAGGACAGTAATCATGGGGGTGTGAGTGATTGCTGGACCCAGACTAGAAGGAGGCTAATCTGTAAAAGAGGCTTATTGGAACATCTCTGAGGGTGAGATTTTATCTGTATTCAGCTTCTTACTGTATTAGGTTTAGACTTGCGTGTTTTATTTTATTTTGCTTGGTAATTCACTTTGTTCTGTTTGTTATTACTTGGAACCACTTAAATCCTACTTTTTGTATTTAATAAAAGCACTTTTTACTTATTAATTAACACAGAGTATGTATTAATTCCCTGGGGGGGGGAACAGCTGTGCTTATCTCTCTATCAGTATTATAGAGGGCAAACTATTTATGAGTTTACCCTCTATAAGCTTTATATGGGTAAAACTGATTTATTTGGGGTTTGGACCCCACTTTGTGCTGGGCATCTGAGTGTTAGAGACAGGAACACTTCTTAAGCTGTTTTCAGTTAAGCCTGCAGCTGTTGGGGGATGTGGTTCAGACTTGGGTCTGGGTTTGCAGCAGACAAGCGTGTCTGGCTCAAACCAGGCAGGGCACTGAAGTCCTAAGCTGACAGGGGAAACAGGCTCACGGGTAGTCTCAGCACATCAGGTGGCAGCCCCAAGGGGGTTTCTGTGATCCAACCTGTCACACCCTTAAGGATCCAATCCTGCAACCCTTATTCTTTTGGGCAATGTGTGATCCATGCTGAAGTGGGCAGGAGAACTCTGGGACTAACTGCTAGAGGAAGAGTTACTCACTTGAGTGCTGAAATATTATCTGGTTATGTTAAGCTTCATGAATCCTCACTATTCACACTGGTGTTCAAGGCGGACAATGCCCTGGGGCGGCTGCAGTTGTTTGCGGAGATCAATGAGATCACCCACAGGGGCTCGTATCCCTAGACATGTTCTTTGGCTCATACTTATAGCTGCCTGATGAGCCACTGAAGAAATGGCCCTTTGTTCTCAAGGCAGGTGAGAGACTTTCTTGATTTTATTAGAGAACTAATAATGATATTGTCTCACGTTGTTTTTTAAGCCATGTATTGAGAGCTAGGTGGGGTCATGGTGATTTACAATGGAAGTAAAGACATGGTCTTTGCTCCTAAGAGCATTGACTCATCTGATCATGGCAAGTGAACATGCTAGGACAGATAACAACAGGCAATGGATGGATGGAGTGTGACAGAACGCACACATCTGGGCAATGAGCGTTGCTTGGATAGTAGCACAGGCATCCTAGTTTCTTTCTTTCTTTCTTTCTTTCTTTCTTTCTTTTTTTCTTTCTTTCTTTTGGGACTGGAAGTATTATTGGAGGGATTCTTGAATAAGGCGTTGTTCCGAAGACTGAAATGAAGGAGGAGAGATATGTTTGTGCAGATCTGGTTCAGGGAAAGCAGCTCATGGATTTGGGTACCATTTCCAGTGAAGTGTAATGGGAATGGGGTGCCCAAACTGTCAGGCAGCTTTGAAAATCTCAGCCTGGCAGCCTGGGAGAAGGTGCAAAGGTGCTAGTGAGAGAAGGGAATAAAGGGGGTCTGGAAAGAAGTGTAATTAATGGGGAGGGATCTGACGAGGGGTGTGTGGTGTGGCCATGTAGACCTGGGTCCAGCCAGGAGTTGGAAGAAAGGAATAGGAGAGATTGACAGGCTGGGAATATTTTATGTGTTTCCCATAAAACTAGTGTGTGTTAGATGGTGAAAGACTGATGTATCTGGGAGGGGTTGCAAAGGAAAAAGGTGAGGGAGATGCAGACCTCTTCCTATCTTTACCCATTGATACTGAACTTTTCTTTTCTTTTCTTTTCTTTTCTTTTCTTTTCTTTTCCACCTGTTGCATCCTGCTCGTAAGTTCTCTGGGGGCAGGTGTTGTCTCTTTACTACATGTGTGTGAAACAACCAGCACAACAGGAAACTGGTTGGTGATTGAGGCGTCTATATGCTACAGTGCTAGTGCTATTACTTCTTGTGCTGTGAATAACCAAGAAGGGGGCCAGGACCTTTGGGTAAACATATGTATTGTAACCCACTCTTCCTTGGGAATGTTTTTGATCTGGCTCCAGATAAACTTTCAGAAAATGCTACCTATTGTTGACATGGCTTGTTTAATTTGAAATGGAGGATGGCTGTGTGTGCAGACTGTTATAAAATTGATAGCAGAGCAGGTCAAATCTTGGAATTTCCATTCCACAGGAAATTCTACATTTTGAAATTTTCATTCATCCAGATCTGGAAGAAAATCTCATATTTCTGAAATTTCCCATGAAACTAACATGCCAAAAATCCCCTTGGTTTGGAAATATTGAAACAACCTTACCAAAACATTTTATTTCAATCAGGTCGATATGTTTCATTTTTTAAAGTATGAAGCCCTTTATTCTGACTTTATCATTTCAACAATTATTTATTATATTATATTATATTATAATAAACATTTTGATAATTTTCAGTCAAAATACAACAACATTGGTACAGTCTCTTTTTTATTTAATTGAATCATCCTTTTTTTATGGAAAACCTTCCCCCAGCTCTAGTCAACAGAGGTCTCCTCCCCAGCAGAGATTCCAGAGACTGTTGTGGTCATGATATATATATAAACATCAATAACATGGGAAAGGTGAAAAGGAGGCATGGAAAGCTAAAGATACAGTATTAGGAATTAGGGTTAAATACTTT
>NW_020664465.1:198305-249637 GCF_002925995.2 Terrapene triunguis | reverse complement strand
TTGAAATGTTTCTGTCTGAAATGGTAGAAAGAAATGGTTTTATTTTTTTAAAGAAAATGCCATTTTTTGAGAGAAAACTATTAAATGAATTCAGTCTGAATTCATGAATACCTTCTGTGCTCTGAAAAATGTATTTTTGAAAAAAATTCTGTGTTGAAATGAAATCACGCCGCTCTAGCCATGAATTCTAGACTCCTTCGGATCTTTGCAAGATCTCACACACACACACACACACACACACACACACACACACACACACACACACACACACACACGTATATATACATGAAGACCATCATTATCTTCCCAGATACGTTCCCAGATCTAGCAATCCAGAACGTCAAGAAAAGCCAAAGTATATTAAGGAGCTGAACCCATCCACAGGAATTCCAGGTCAGTTCCTTGTAAAATGTGGAGAGTCAGAACACAGAAGCAGAGGAAACATGTAGCTGTTATCCCCACATGACTCACGGATCATGCGATTAACATGATCTATGGGCAACCTCGATGTTACCTCGCTTGCTGGCTAAACCACACAGGTTGACTCCTCTATCAGTCAATCCATCCGAATTTTTGTGAGTGCTGCGTAGTTTGGATGACTTTCCTCATGGCTTCCTTGACCTCTCTGTTTCTCAGGCTGTAGATGAGGGGGTTGGCCAGGGGAGTCAGGACGGTGTAGAAGACAGAGAGCACTTTGTTCAAGTCTCTCAGTGCAGCAACGTCTGGGAGCATATAGACAATAATCAGGGTCCCATAGAAAATTATCACCACAATGAGGTGAGACGAGCAGATAGAAAATGCTTTTTTTCTCCCGGTGGTGGAAGGGATTCTCAGGATGGTGGTGATGATTGAAATATAGGATGTTACTGTTAATATAAATGTGGAAAGCACCTCTGTGGAGCAGAGTATGAAACTCACCAGTATGACCAGGTTGGTATCATTACAAGAAAGCTTAGTCATTGGGGTGAAGTCACAAAAGAAATGGTCAATTTCATTGGGTCCACAGAATATTAATTGTGAAACCAAACATACAAGTAGGGTACTAGCCACAAATGGCCATAGCCATGACCCAGCTGCTAGCTGGAGGCAGAACTTGTCTTTCATACGGGCTGCATAATGCAGAGGTTTGCATATCGCTAAATACCGATCATAAGACATCGCAGCTAGGAGGTAACATTCTGCACCTACTAGAAAACCAAAAAAATTTAATTGTATGAAGCAGCCATTAACTGAGATGGCTCTGTCCCCAGTCAGGAAACTGGCCAGCATCCTAGGCAGGATGGCGGAGGTGTAGCAGATCTCTAAGCAGGACAAGTTCCCGAGGAAGAAGTACATAGGGGTGTGTAGGCGCTGATCAGCCACAACTAGCACAACGATGAGGATGTTTCCAGCCATGGTCACCACATAGATCACTAGAAACACCAGGAAGAGAAGAACCTGCAATTCTGGGACATTCCCAAATCCTAGGAGGATGAACTTGGTGATGGATGTTTGATTTTCCCCTTCTCCTTTCCCCATGGGATGTATCTAGTAGGAAGAACGAAACAAGAAACAGTAGAGTTTTTTTCTCTCCCGCCTGTTAAACTCGATAAAGCAGCATCCAACGAGACTCCGAGAAGATCATTTACTGTCCTCTAAAGCTGAAACCTTTGAGACTTGGTAAGGAACATGGGCATTACCACACCAGAACAATCCATTTAATAGGGTTTCTTTCATAGTGTGCCTTTATTAGTGGGCAGTCTCGGATTCTACAGAGGAGCTATAAGCTCCCATAACGGATACTGATGCAACGGCATCTACACGGGGAATTGTTTGGCCAGGCAATTAATTGTTGGCCTCCTGTCCAGTACTGTGAAAGCTTGCATTGTACATTTTTAATTGAGCTAGTGCAACTATGTGTATGCATTCATTCTTAGGTCCTCATATGGCCCTCATAATTAAAGTATCTGACCACCTCATGTTCTATAACATACTTACCCTCACAGCACCTCCTGGGAAGTAGGAAAATGCCATTATGCCTGTTTAACACAGAGGGCCAAACGTTCAAAGGCATGTAGGCACTAAAGATGTAGGTAGTTGCTTACTGGATTTTCAAAAGCCTCTGAGCATGTTAGGTACCAGTGTTGCATTGAAGTCAATGGGATTTAGGTGCCTAAACAGCTTAGATTATTTTGAAAATCCCATTAGCTGCATATCTGCTGCTTTAGGTGGCTAAACACCTTTGAAACTGTGGCCGTAAGTGGGTTGCTATGGTCACTCAGACGTTTGTAATGGAGCAGGGAAATGATCCCCGGTCCCCCAAAGTCACACAGGAATTTGGGAGAGTTCTATGACCTAGAGCAGTGGTTTTCATTTGTGAAGCCCTAAACATTTTGAATGGAGGTGCAGACTGTCATAGGTTGGATCACAGAAACCCCCTTGGGAACTGCCAACTGATGTGCCAAGACTACTTCTGCCCCTGCTTTCCCTCTGCCAGCCTGGGAATCCAGCACCCTGTCTTGCTGAGCCAGACATGCCCATCTGCTCCAACACAGACCCAGGGTCTGAACCAAGTGACCAAAAGCTGCAGGCTTAACTAAAAGCAACTTACAGAAGTGTTCCTATCTTTAGCACTCAGAAGCCCAACTCCCAATGGGGTCCAAACACTAAATAAATCCATTTGACCCTGTATAAAGCTTATACAGGGTAAACTCATAAATTGTTTGCCCCCATAACACTGATAGAGAGATATGCACCGCTGTTTGCCCCCCAAGTGTTAATACATACTCTGGGTTAATTAATAAGTAAAAAGTGATTGTATTAAATACAGAAAGTAGGACTTCAGAGAATATCAGGGTTGGAAGGAACCTCAGGAGGTCATCTAGCCTAACCCCCCACTTAAAGCAGGATCTCTCCCCAACTATTTTTTTTGTTGCCCCGGATCCCTAAATGGACCCCCCTCAAGGATTAAACTCACAACCCAGGGTTTAACAGGCCAATGCTCAAACCACTGAGCTATCCCTCCCAAGTGGCGCCAAGTAATAACAGACAGAACAAAGTGAATTACCAAGCAAAATAAAATAAAACATGCAAGTCTAAGTCTAGTATAGTAATAAAAACTGAATACAGATATAATCCTCACCCAGTAAGTTTCCTTTTACAGACTAGTCTCCTTCTAGTCTGGGTCCAGCAATCACTCACACCCCCTGTAGTTATTGTCCTTTGTTCCAGTTTCTTTCAGGTATCCTTGGGGGTGGAGGGCTCTCTCTTTAGCCAGCTGAAGACAAAATGGAGGGGTCCCCCACGGGCTTTAATAGACTTTCTCTTGTGGGTGAAGACCCCCTCCTCTCTCCTATGCAAAGTCCAGCTCCAAGATGGAGTTCTGGAGTCACCTGGGCAAGTCACATGTCCATGCATGTCTGAGTTCCTTATCAGCCAAGCCACATTCCTGAGAAAGTGCAGATGTGGATTGGTGTCTCCAAGTTCATTGTTGGCTTAAGTGTTTCTTGATTGGGCACTTACTGAGAATAGTCTTTTCTCAAGAAGCTGACCAACTGCTTCACTACAGCCTACTTAGAATCAAACAAGCATGCAGCCAATATTCATAACTTCCAATACAAAAATGATACATGCATACAAATAGGATTAATAGATTCAGTAGATCATAACCTTTACAGAGATATGCTACATGGCATATGTAGCATAAAATACATACTAGTTATGTTATATATACATTCATAAGCACATTTCCATAAAGCCTTATGGGAGGTACCATCACACAGACCCCTTTGGAAATGTTAGACTAAGCCCTGGTCTACACTACAAGTTTAGGTCGAATTTAGCAGTGTCAGATCGATTTAACCCTGCACCCGCCCACATGACAAAGCCATTTTTGTCGACTTAAAGGGCTCTTAAAATCGATTTCTGTACTCTTCCCCGATGAGGGGATTAGCGCTGAAATCGACATCGCCGGGTCGAATTTGGGGTAGTGTGGATGCAATTCAACAGTATTGGCCTCCAGAAGCTATCCCATTGTGCTCCGTTGTGACTGCTCTGGATAGCACTTTGAACTCAGATGCACTTGCCAGGTACACAGGAAAAGCACCGGGAACTTTTGAATTTCATTTCCTGTTTGGCCAGCGTAGTGAACTCAGCAGCACTCACCAGCACAGGTGACCATGCATTCCCCCCAGGATGTTTCTACGCTCCCCCTATCATCTCTGTCCCTGAGGTTATCACAGATTAGAAGGCAAAAAAACCACACTCGCGATGACATGTTTTCTGATCTCATGCAGTCCTCCTGCTCTGATAGGGCACAGCGTAATGCATGGAGGCATTCAGTGCAGGGCCGGCTCCAGGCACCAGCTTAACAAGCAGGTGCTTGGGGCGGCCAAGGGAGAGGGGCGGCACCTGCTGCAATTCGGGGGCGGCAGGTCCCTCACTCCCTCTAGGAGCGAAGGACCTGCCGCCGCGGATCGCGGCTTTTTTTTTTTCCCCAATTGCCGCCGCCGGTCGCGATTGCGATCGTGGCTTTTTTTTTTTTTTTTTCTTGGGGCAGCAGAAATGCTGGAGCCGGCCCTGATTCAGTGACAGAGGCCAGGAAAGTATTGCTGTGTTTGCTTAACGGCAAAAGTTTCATGCTTCGCTAGCGATCCTGCCCAAGACAGGTTGCTGTGTCACATGCACTCCGTGCTGTGTCAGCCTTGGGCGGGGGCATGAGCGCTTTGTGAGCAGGAAGGCCATAGGTATAGATATTGGATTAGGTAGTTTCTGTAGCTAGATAAAACATTCCTCTGCATTCAGCAAAGTCTGTGGCATGAAAAGAGAAGCCCTGTAGTGTAGTGATTATCATGTTTGTATAACATGCAAAATGTCCCCAGTTCAAAACCAGGTGAAAACAGGTCACTGTTCCTTTTTCTGACTCCTTCCTGCATTTTTAGTCTTAGAACAGACCGCACTGTGAATTTGTACTTTGAATTATATCAATTATGAGTTAAATAATATGGAAGCTCTCTCTAAGTTGTAGTCCCGGGTTCCTCACCCTTTCAGCTGCTCTGATAAATTAACATTTTTGTTAGGGGCGGGAGAAATTTTCATGAAGCCTTTTATAGGGATTAAATGCTATCTAGGACTCTGAAATAATCTTAATGTGGCCCACAGAGCGCAATCCTTCATTCTGGATTTGTCATTCCACAAGTTGAACTGCTCCTTACTACTGTCCAGGCTTCATGAGCCATGGGAGCAAGCGGTAGGCTGAGATAGGTGCGACCACACGGTGCTGCCGGCTGGGAGAGCAGCCTAAGGCAGAAGCCTCCAGCTCGCATGATATTCCAGGCAGGACTGAATCTCCATGAGATGAAACTTAAAGAAGAGAATGATCTGGAGTCACTCCCATTCAGTGCTCTAAGAGGAGGATAGCCATGTATGTCCAGGCACCCCTGATCGACCTCACTGAGGTCTGCCAGGTGAGCATGGCTGAGCGGGAACCCGGCTGGCAGGAGCTGGCGGACGGAGCCCCAGACTGACAGTGGGCTGAGCCGGCCCCACTCAGCCCACTGCCTGCCTGGGGTTCCGATCATCCAGGCAGGCAGCGGGCTGAGTGGGTCCGGCGGTTGGGACCCTGGAAAAAAGGCACAAAACGATTGTCTGCCGTTGCTTTCATGGAAGGAGGGAGGGAGGGGGGCCTGACGACATGTACCCAAAACCACCTGCGACAAAGTTTTTGCCCCATCAGGCATTGGGAGCTTAACCCAGCATTTGAATGGGCAGCAGAGACTGCGGGAACTGTGGGATAGCTACCCACAGTGCACCGCTCTGTAAGTCAATGCTAGCCACGGAAGTGAGGACGCGCTCCGCCGACTTAATGCGCTTAGTGTGGACATACACAATAGACTGTATAAAATCGAATTCTAAAAAATTGACTTCTATAAAATCGACCTAATTTTGTAGTGTAGACATACCCATAATCTGTGGATCCCCCAGGGATCTGCAGAACATAGGTTAAAAACCACTTTCTGTGGTAACAACAACCTTTCACAGACCCCTTAGACATAGTCTGCTGACCCCCTGGGGTCCATGAACCGCAGATTGAAAACCACCGGCCTAGATGTTCAGAGTAACTGATCACAATGGTCCCTTCTGGCCTTGACATCTATGAATTGATGAAGTTCTAAGTTAGTGCCCCAGGTAAATCTATCTATCTATCTATCTATCTATCTATCTATCTATCTATCCCCTACACACTGTGCCTCATGCACAAGGGACACCACAAAAAGACACACACACAGATCCCTCACAATCTTATGAACCCCACGAGTCAGCTAGAAACCCTCACACACATTCTGTCCCCAGCTGCACCCTGCAGCCCAGCTAACGTGAGCGCGCCTGTTGGCGTAGAATTTCAGGCGAATTCTGGCCAGCAATAGAGCAGATGTAACTCGGTCCTCCCAGCCGCTGTCTCACCTCAGCCATGTTAGGAGCCATGAGGAGACGTATCAGGGGGAGAATGAGAAATGGTACGGGGCAGGGAATACCCACAGTGAGTGTCAGGCATATGGGGGGCCTGCCTTGTACTCTGATCTGAAAAGCTTTCCACTTATCATCACCCCAGTGCTCCACTCCTGTGTAGGGTGGGAAGAGCCCGGAGCTCTCCCAGGACTTGTCATAGGAGGCCACCTAGACCTTAAGGACTGGGCCCAGGAGAGGATGGAAAATCTCCACTCCTCCATTTGAAAACATCTGGGGAGGCGTGTGTGAAAGGGCTGGGCCAGGAGGGATGAAGGCAGAGAAGATGTCAGAGGGGGAGACTGGGCCTTTCTGAGGGGAGGGGAAGGGAAACCGAAAAATCAGGACAATTCTGCCCCCAGCTCCACCCAGCAGCCCAGCTGATGTGTCTGTGTCTGTCAGGGACTGAAAGGGATGTCAGTGCTGTATCTCTGCTGTAGTACAGCAGCCGCGATGCCAATCCCCCAGCCACGCTCTGCGGCATCTCAGCTCAGTGGCATTAGGAGCTGTGATGAGACATGTCAAGGAGGGAACAGGCAGTGCCACAGAGCAGTAAGTGCACGGTTACAGGGCAGGCCTGAGAGACCTCTCCGGCTGCTCTGCTTCCCAACATGCCAACTTTTCCTTCCTAACTGAACCCCCTAGCACGTGTCCCAGGAATCATAGAATCGTAGAAGATTAGGGTTGGAGGAGACCTCAGGAAGTCAATTGGAATGATCCGATTTACCTTTAATCCTCAGCATCCAGTGGCAACCTCTCCCTCAAGGGCACTCGCTATCCTAACTGTCTCACGCACTCTCCTTTGCCCAGCAAAGACACCTCATTTTTGCTGCTGGCCTGGGCTGCTCTTGCTTGATGCAGGCTCCTGTGCAGATTACACAGAACCTCAGCGCTTCCTGGGGTGGATTCTTACAGGGTTTATAGGGGATTGCAGCCTCACACGGTCTCCTGCTGCTAGACGGGTCTCCTCCTAGACTGTTGATTGTGATCACTTTTTAATTGACCTCCTGGGGGAATTAACCCCACGTCGCTTGCTAAAACAGTGTGAATGCGGAGGGCAATCCCCATGGGAAACCTCCCTCTTTGTCATGCCCTGTGTGTGTCAGGAGCCCGGGTGACTGAAAAATACTCATCCATCACCTTACTACTTGTACTTACACAGTGTACAATCATTTTATTCCATACATTTTCAAAGTACTCATTATATGCCCATGAATGCAAATTCACAGATGGGGAAACTGAGGCCTGGGACGGGGAGGTGAATTGCCCAAGGTCAGCCATCAGATCAGTGGCAGAGAAGCCATGTCTCCTTGTATCAAGACATGTGGCAGATCCACTGGTCAATGCAGCAAGTTAACTTTTCTTGTTAGGTGAAACAAGATACAAACGGATAGGCATTTCAGATATGAAATACACTAAACATCAAGATGAGAAGTGAAGTCAATGCATAAGGGGCCTGATTCTCATTTACACAAAGGCCTCTTTTATGCCATAAATAGGATTTGCTCCCACTTTAGTATCCCTTGACACTCCCTGAGTCATTTAATGTGACCTCAGTATAAATCAGAATGACATGTTTGACCACTAGTTGCATATATGGAGGTGTAGTATCTTGGTGACATTTTGGTGTTCTGTTGATTGGTGCCTTCAAAATATATTAGCTGATAGATGGCTGTGGAGACAGGCCCCTCTACAATGGGTTTTGATGTGCAAACAAGCTTTTTTTTCCATTCACTTATTAGTTCAGTGCATGTTTATGTGATGTTATCAGATGTGCTGGCATGTTGTAGGCTCCAAAAAGGCCAATCCTTCAACATCACATCAGTGTTTAATGAGCTAATACTAGACCTCATTGACTTCAATGGGACAACTAAGGGCTGCATCCGAAATATTCAAAGGAGCCTAAGGGATTTAGATGCCAAGGAAAGGTTTGCAGACCTGGGACTCTAAGTAAGGACTTCAGGAGGGCCTTCTAAACGTCTTATGTGGTAAAGTGTTGATGTCCTCAGGGTTATCACTACTCAGCACATGGCAGAATCAGGCCCTGAGATCACTAATTAGGCAGATGATGGGCTGTGGTCACTGCTTTTCATGCTGGCCAGTCCTATCTCATTTTACCTTGTCCTTCCTCTGTCTGTTTGTCTGTTGTAGCCAACTGTTGTCTCTTGTCTTAGACTGTCAGTACAGTCAGGGACTGTCTTGTCAACGTGGCCCAGCAGTGGAGATGGGTGGGAAAATTTTGTTGAATCAGTTGTCCATCTGAAAATGCCCCTTTGATTAAACCAGTTTTTAAAAAGTCAGATCAATTTCATGCAGGAAAAAAAAAATGGAAAAAAAAAGTTTGAGAATGTCAGAACTGGGCTGTTTGACATTTTCATAACAACAAGTTGTGACATTGCATCCCATAATGCTTGTGAATGTACATATGACATAACTGGAATATGGCTTATGCTACATATGCCATGTAACATATCTATGTAAAGGTTATGATCTACTGAATATATTCATCCTATTTGTATGCATGTGTCATTGTTGTATTCGAAGTTATGAATATTGACTGCATAATTTGCAAGTTAAGTTCCCAGTCAAGAAGCACTTAATGGACAATGGATCTTGGAAGGCTCCAATCCACATAAGAAGTCTACATGAGGACGTTCAAGGTAGCATGTGAACCATGGTTGCTACCTGTAAATTCTGAGTCATGCATGGACATGTGACTTGCCCATTCTATGTGACCCCAAAACTCCATCTTGTAGCTGGAATTCTACACAGGGGGAGGGAGAGGCATCCACCCACAACAGAAAGTCTATTTAAACCCTTGGGAGACCCCTCCATTTTGTCTTCAGCTGGCTCAAGAGATAGCTTCTCCACCCCCAAGGATACCTGAAAGAAACTGGAACAAAGGACAGTAACTACAGGGGGTGTGAGTGATTGCTGGACCTAGACTAGAAGGAGACTAGTCTGTAAAAGGAAGCTTACTGGAACTCCTCTGAGGGTGAGGTTTTATCTGTATTCAGCTTTCTCACTGTATTAGGCATCGACTTGCCAGTTTTATTTTATTTTACTTGGTAATACATTTTGTTCTGTCTGTTACTACTTGGAACCACTTAAATCCTACTTTCTGTATTTAATAAAATCACTTTTGATTTATTATTTAACCCAGAGTATGTATTAATACCGGAGGGTGGGGGGGGGGACAGCTGTGTATATCCCTCTATCAGTGTTATGGAGGGTGAACAATTTATGAGTTTACCCTGCATAAGCTTTATACCGGGTAAAACGGATTTATTTGGGGTTTGGACCCCATTGGGAGTTGGGCATCTGAGTGTTGGAGACAGGAACATTTCTTACGCTGCTTTCAGATAAGGCTACAGCTGTTAGGGGACGTGGTTCAGACCTGGGTCTGGGTTTGCAGCAGGCTAGCAGGTCTGGCTCAAACCAGGCAGGGCACTGAAGTCCCAAGCTGCAAGGACAAGAAAGCAGGGGCAGAAGTAGTCTTGCCACATCAGTTGGCAGCCCCAAGGGGGTTTCTGTGATCCAACCCGTCACACAAGTATCAGTTGTTCATTTTAAAATTTCCTTTTTTTATTTATAAGGTTATTATTTTTTCCCAATATAAGAAATATTCCAATATCTCAGATTTCTCATAACATATAATGTAAATGAAGAGGGTTAGGATAAAGGGAGGGGAAGCAACGTATCTATCTTGAGGGTCTACTTTAATCATAGACCTTTAAGAAGTCAGTGCAAATTGCTTTGATTTTTCCGGCCATTCCCTAGTGCGGAATACCACTCATTTGCCAGCTGTGAGGGCAGCCATCTCACTGAGCCAGGCATCAGTACTTGGTGGGGAGAATATTTTTCATTTTTGCTGGATTAATTTTTAGCTACCAAAGCTGCCCATTGGAACCATGCTGCATTGTTACTAGGTAATCTCCATGTATCGGGAATATGTCCAAACATGGAATTTTGCGGGGAGGGCTTCAGTTTTGCATCCGGTATAAAATTGGCCCTTTCACCCACCTCAGACAAGAAATTCTTAAAGCATATGAGCTCATGAAACACCAAGCGCGTTTACATTTCCAACAGCGGTCAGCATTTATGAGGCCTCTGATGAAGGCTTTAATGACTCCTCAAAGTGGGACACTGATGAACTCTGGGGAGGGGGCATTTGTTTTTTTAAAAAGTTCTAACTCCTGCTGGATAGAGTTAACAAATGATGTGTCAAACAGCAGAGAGGTATTTAAGTTCCACATTTTACTTGCAGGTACATACAAGACATACGCATATAAGCATGGTTAGATATAATAACAATAATAATGCCACTATCGGTGACAGAACTGATCAAGTCTTGTGACACTAAGAAATAGCCAAATCTTGACTATGTTGAATGATCTGCAGAAATAACCCTATAGTATCTGGCTGTTGGATTACCTAAATCAGAAAGGTATGTAAGAAGTGCCTGGCGAGCATTCACATTTTTATATGGAGTGTGACAGACCCAGACCAGTGGGGTACAGGAGTCTGGTAGAGGGCAAATATACTGGTCACTGGATGAGTAGTTTTCTGTTCCGAGTGACCAGAGAAGGGGCTGCACTAGAGTAATCAGGAACCTTCTAGAACCAGTTAAGGCAGGCAGGCTAATTAGGACACCTGGAGCCAATTAAAAAGAAGCTGCTAGAATCAATTAAGGCAGGCTAATCAGGGCACCTGGGTTTTAAAAGGAGCTCACTTCAGTTTGTGGTGTGAGTGTGAGGAGCTGGGAGCAAGAGGCGCAAGGAGCTGAGAGTGAGAGGGTGTGCTGCTGGAGGACTGAGGAGCACAAGCATTATCAGACACCAGGAGGAAGGTCCTGTGGTGAGAATAAGGAAGGTGTTTGGAGGAGGCCATGGGGAAGTAGCCCAGGGAGTTGTAGCTGTCATGCAGCTGTTACAGGAGGCACTATAGACAGCTGCAGTCCACAGGGCCCTGGGCTGGAACCCGGAATAGAGGGCGGGCCCGGGTTCCCCCCAAACCTCGCAATTGACCTGGACTGTGGGTTCTTCCAGAGGGGAAGGTCTCTGGGCTGTTCCCCAACCCACATGGTGAATCTCTGAGGCAAGAAAATCTGCCAATAAGCGCAGGACCCACCAAGATAGAGGGGGAACTTTGTCACAGGAGATGGAGAAGATTTATCAAGGACTGGGTCAACAGTTTTGTTAAAGTCTCCCACTATAATATTCGGTTGGTGTCCCATGGTCATTTATACTCATAAAACAATTATGAAAAAATTGGGATCATTCTGGTTTGGCACATAGAGGTTGGCAAAGATGACTATAGAATTGTCAATTTCAGACTTGAGAATAGTCAATCTGCCCTTACTGTCCGACACCGTGCTCGGAATATTAACATTCAATTTTTTTAAAATCCATTAGTATAGCAACGCCTCTCGCTTTAGAATTAAAACAGCTAAAAATGGAGAGGCCTTCCCAATCTCTGTTCAATTTACAAGCCTCAGGTTCTGTGAGATGTCCCTCATGGACCATGGGAAAGTCAACATTCTCTTCTTTAAGCACTGAGTATATGTATAAGGTTACTGAAACTCTTTATATTCCAGGAGACACATTTAAATATCGGAGCCATCATTGTTAAAATGTACCAGACAAAATATAAAGTTGCTTGGTGAATAAATGAGAAATTTCATTTTTTCCTGGGCAGCATACCGTTCTTACATACCTAAGCAGGAAAAGTTATATAATCCAGGGGTGGGTTATATTCTACAAGACTGGGAAGAAGAGGGACAGAAAAAGGAATTAAATAAGTGAGAAAAACAAAACAGAAAAGATAGTGGAGTGAGAAATGCATATTAGTACCATACAATCTAAAAGGAGAATCTGTTTAAACTGTACAAAAATACACACTTGACACCCAGAGGGGGCAGCCAGATCTGGTGAAACTTGGTGAATCTCACAGCCCACTGGCCCCCAAACATTACAACTATAATGATTACCTATTACCAATAGTAACTTCATACATTAGTTCATAAAGAAACACCATCTAACAAAGCAAAGATAAAATATATGTGTAATTATTAATCAAATGACAGATTTTACATTGATGTGCTTATCCCATGAGTTAAGGCAATGAGAAGTAATGTGATAATAACCCTTTAACCCTCCCACCCCAATGAGAGAGAGAAAAAAGAAAAGAAACTAACATCAATATCAACTAGCACCCATCAACTTGTTTAGAGCACCAGTATCGGATCTCAGTGAGCGTAGACTGTGTAGACTGTCGGTCCTTCATCAGTTAAGAGTGAGTCGATCACAACACGTCTTCCAATCTTCTCTCGCTCTGGCCATCCTTCGCCATGCTTGTCCATATCTCCTTGTTAATAAATCATCCCACCTCTTTGGAGGCCAACCACGTGGCTGTTTCAGTTCTCACGGATACCACTCAGATATAGCTGCAGTCCATCAGTTATCACTGAGTCGGGCCACATGTCCCGCCCACCGCATTTTGCTGAGCCTGCTTTCGACAACATCATCTCAGACTCCAGACTGCTGCCTAATTATTTCATTGGGGATGCGATCGAGGAACGAAATGCCCAAAAATGTTCGTTCCATTGCCCTCTGTGTGACAGACAGTTGATGTTCTTCTGTCTTTGTCAGCGACCATGTTTCGCTGCCATATAGCATCGCTGGAAGCACGGTCGAGTTAAAAAGATTCGCATGAGTTGTTTTGCTGATCTTTTCTTGGAGGATGTCCCTGATGTCGTTGAATGCGCACCATCCAGCTTTTTTTCTGCATGACAGTTCGCCTTTCTGATCGTGGCGCATGTTGACTTCCTGGCCCAAATAAACGTATTTGTCAGCCTCTTGGATCTGCTCTCCTTCAACAGTTATTTGGGTTCTTGGCAGAATATCTGATCTCATATATTTTGTTTTCGACTGGTTCATTTTTAATCCGACTTGACTACTTTTCGCGTTCAGTTCTTTAAGTATTCTCTCAAGCTGGACTGTATTTCAGCTATCAGCACTATATCATCTGCGAACTTGAGATGGTTTAGCCACTCGCTGTTGATATTAATCCCGCCTTTCAGGTCTGCTCATCGAAAGACCAATTCAAGACAGGCTGTGAATAATTTTGGTGAAACTCTATCTCCTTGTTTCACACCTTTCTCGATGGGGATTCGGAGGGGAGTATCAAACAGTGATATATCCGTGCTGCAGCAAGAGTTTGCTTCCTTTAATAATGTGATATATTTTGCGCTGATGCCCTGTTCTGAAAGAGCTTCAAGAACAGCGTTAGTCTCCATGCTATCAAACGCCTACTCGTAGTCCACGAAGGCAATGCACAAAGGGAATTTGTATTCCCTTCAACGCTCTAGTAGTTGGTTTAGAGTGAAGATGTGGTCTATCGTGCTGTAATTTCTTCGAAAACCGGCCTGCTCTCTAGGTTGCTGTTCATCCAGGTTTCGTGACAGTCGATTTGTTATTATTTTGGTGAACAACTTATAGACATGCGAAAGCAGGCAGATCAGGCGATAGTTCTTTAGATTTTCTCGATCGCCTTTATTATGCAGCAAGATGGTATTGGACTCTTTCCAACTGGATGGTATCTTCTGGATTTCCAGGTAATGGCTGAACCTTTGGGTGAGAGCTTTCCAGAGTTCTCAGTGAGAGCTACATAAATTTCATATAGTTGGCTCATTCTCTCTTGCAGGGAGGAGTTTGCAGATTTGTGAAGTATTTTTCTGCCTCCTGAAGGGAACTGAATGATACTGTCTTCTTGCCATTCTTAATATGGAGCGTTGCTGGGATTTAATAAAATGCTTCATAGAATCATAGAAGATTAGGGTTGGAAGAGACCTCAGGAGTTCATCTAATCCAACCCCGTGCTCAAAGCAGGACCAACACCAACTAAATCATCCCAGCCAGGGTGTTGTCAAGCCAGGCCTTAAAAACCTCTAAGGATGGAGATTCCACCACCTCCCAACGTAACCCATTCCAGTGCTTCACCACCCTCCTAGTGAAATAGTGCTTCCTAATTTCCAATCTAGACCTCCCTCACTGCAACTTGAGACCATTGCTCCTTGTTCTGTCATCTGCCACCACTGAGGACAGTCTAGATCCATACTCTTTGGAACCCCCTTCAGGGAGTTGCAGGCTGCTATCAAATCCCCCCTCACTCTTCTCTTCTGCAGACTAAACAAGCCCAGTTCCCTCAGCCTCTCCTCGTAAGTCATGTGCCCCAGCCCCCTAATCATTTTTGTTGCCCTCTGGTGGACTATCTCCAATTTTTCCACATCCATTATGTAGTGGGGGGCCCAAAACTGGATGCAATACTCCAGATGTGGCCTCACCAGTGCCGAATAGTAGGGAACAATCACTTCCCTCGATCTGCTGGCAATGCTCCTATTAATGCAGCCCAATATGCCGTTAGCCTTCTTGGCAAAGAGGGCACACTGATGACTCATATCCAGCTTCTCATCCACTGTAATCCCCAGGTCCTTTTCTGCAGAACTGCTGCTTAGCCAGTTGGTCCCCAGCCTGTAGTGGTGCATGGGATTCTTCCATCCTAAGTGCAGGACTCTGCACTTGTCCTTGTTGAACCTCATCAGATTTCTTTTGGCCCAATCCTCTAATTTGTCTAGGTCACTCTGAACCCTACCCTTACCTCCAGAGTATCTACCTCTCCCCCCAGTTTAGTGTCATCTGCAAACTTGCTGAGGGTGCAATCCATCCCATCATCCAGAACATTAATAAAGATGTTAAACAAAACCGGCCCCAGGACCGACCCCTTCCTGGCCAATTGTTTTGCTTGGTTACCTGTTCATGGCAACCACATCACAGGAATAATCTGGAAAGAGCTGTATTTTAATTGCTGGTTCTCCCCATAACAGCTTCTTCCTCCCCTGCTACTACCACCACCTCAGATTTCTCCAGTATAAGCTCCTGAATGATACACTTCAGGAACTTCACAGTCAGTGCTCTAGACCAACATCTTGGATCTGGCTTGGGGGCAAGGGCCCAGTGTGCCCATTCCATATCAAAGCAAACTCTACTGGCAGATCCAACAACTTAGTTAGAAGATTAGGGACAAATTCAGAATGTTTACCTTTCTCTGTTTCCTCAGGTACACCCACAGTCCTGATTGTACATCATTGCAAGAGGCTTTCTAGATCAATTTGCTTGGTCTTAATAGTCTTGCTATCATTAAAGTTCTTCATAACATGTAATGTGTTTTCTTTGAAATCCTCTTCCACTTCAGAAATTCTGGGTTCTGCTTCACTCATCTGTCTGGATAGAGCTTGTAGCACACTCAGAATCTCACTCATGGTGGTCTGTATGGTCTGTAGATTTAATTTCAACAGAATCTACAGCCACCAGTTGCAGTACAGCCATCAGCTACATTCCATCCGGCTCAGGTGCCATTTTGATTGTAGATGTGGGGTAGGCAGATCTCCTCTGTTTTTTCAGTGCTTTCAGATTCAAAGAGGAAAGTGCAGTGCTAGAGGGCATCTTGGGGGTTTCAGTAGATGGGAACAATATTTCTTGGGGTTGGATGGTGGGTTTTAGGGAACAATGTTTGGGGATTCCCCAGGGACCACTTCAGAGCTCAAGCAACCTACATACACCTTGGTCTCAGTGCCCACTGGTGTCCCCTTTTTAAAAAATAGCTAAATTTCCAAAGGAAACATTCCAAACAAATAGTTGAAATGTTTCTTTCTGAAATGGTGGAAAGAAATGGTTTTAATTTTTGTGTGTGAAGAAAATGCCATTTTTTCAGACAAAACTATTAACTGAATTGGATCTGATTTCATGAATACTTTCTGTGCTCTGAAAAATGCATTTTTGAAAAATGTTCTATTTGTTGAAAAGAAATCAGCCAGCTGTAACCATGAATTCTAGACTTCTTGTAGTCTTTACAAGATAACACTCACTCACCCCCCCATATATATATATATACATGAAGACTATCTTGAACTTCCCATATATAAAGATATGTAGGATCTAGCAATCCAGAACACCAAGAAAAGTGCCTTGTAAAATGTGGAGAGTCAGAACACAGAAGCAGAGGAAACATGTAGCTGTTAGTATTATCCCCACATTACTCACGGATCATGCGATTAACATGATCTATGGGCAACCTCAATGCTACCTCGCTTGCTGGCTAAACCACACAGGTTGACTCCTCTATCAGTCAATCCATCCAAATTTTTGTGAGTGCGGCATAGTTTGGATGACTTTCCTCATGGCTTCCTTGACCTCTCTGTTTCTCAGGCTGTAGATGAGGGGGTTGACCATGGGATTCAGGACGGTGTAGAAGACAGAGAACACTTTGTTCAGGTCTCTCAGTGCAGCAACATCTGGGAGCACATAGACAATTATCAGGGTCCTATAGAAAATTGTCACCACCATGAGGTGAGATGAGCAGATAGAAAATGCTGTTTTCCTCCCGGTGGTGGAAGGGATTCTCAGGATTGTGGTGATGATTGAAATATAGGATGTTACTGTTAATAGAAATGGGGAAAGCTCATCTGTGGAGCAGAGTATGAAACTCACCAATATGACCAGGTTGGTATCATTACAAGAAAGCTTTATCATTGGGGTAAAGTCACAAAAGAAATGGTCAATTTCATTAGGGCCACAGAATATTAATTGTGAAATCAAACATACAAGCAAGGTAATACTAGCCACAAATGCCAATAGCCATGACCCAACTACTAGATGGAGACAGAAGCTGCCTTTCATAATGGTTGAATAATGCAGAGATTTACATATGGCTAAATACCGGTCATAAGACATCACTGCTAGGAGACAACATTCTGCACCTACTAAAGAACCAAATAAATATAATTGCATAATACAGCCACCAACAGAAATGGTTCTATCCCCAGTAAGGAGACTGGCCAGCATCCTGGGCAGGAGGGTGGAGGTGTAGCCATTCTCCAAGCAGGACAAGTTCCCCAGGAAGAAGTACATAGGGGTGTATAGGCACTGATCAGCCACAACTAGCACAACGATGAGGATGTTCCTGGCCATGGTCACCACATAGATCACTAGAAACACCAGGAAGAGAAGAACCTGCAGTTCTGGGACATTTCCAAATCCTAGGAGGATGAACTTGGTGACGGATGTTTGATTTTCGCCTTCTCCTTTCCCCATGAGACGTATCTATTAGGAGGAAGGGAACAAGAAACGGCGGATTTTTTTCCTCTCCTGTTAAACTAGATAAAGCAGCACCCATCTGATTACAGAAAGATGCCAATGGGACTCTGTGAGGGGCATTTTTGGTCTTATAAGGCTGAAACTTTGAGACTAAGGGCACATCTTCACTACCCGCCAGATTGGCGGGTAGCAATCGATCTATTGGGGATCGACTTATCGCATCTAGTGAAGACGCGATAAAATCGATCCCCGATGGCTCTGCCGTCGACTCCGGAAATCCACCGCAGCAAGAAGCGGAAGCAGAGTCGACGGCAGCGCGGCAGCGGTCGACTCGCCGCCGTCCTCACAGCCAGGTAGGTCGACCTAAAATACGCAACTTCAGCTACGCTATTCATGTAGCTGAACTTGCAAATCTTAGGTCGACGCCCCCCCCCCCCCGTAGTGTAGACCTAGCCTCAGTAAGGAACTCAGGTATTGTCACACAAGAGCAATCCATGTAATTTGGGGTCTTTATTAGTGGGCAGTACCAGAGGCTGCAGAGGAGCCATATGCTCTCATTATGGATATTGATGCGACAGCATCTCCATGGGGAATTGTTTGGCCAGGCAATTAATTGTTGGCCTGTGTCAGGTAGTATGAAAGCTTGCATCTCTTGTACATTTTTAACCGAGCTAGTGCAACTACACATATACATTCATTCTCAGGTCCTTGTGTGGCCCCCAAAACCAGAGTATCTGAGCACCTCATGTTCTATAATATACTTACCCTCACATCACCTCCTGGGAAGTAGGAAAATGCCATTATGCCTGTTTTACGCAGAGGGCCAGATGTTCAAAGGCATGTAGGCACTAAAGAGGCAGGTAGGTGCTTAGTGGGATTTTCAAAAGCCTTGGAGCAGGTTAGGTACCAGAATTCCATTGAGGTTCTCAAAGTTCCCTCCCCACTCTGAACTTTAGGGTACAGATGTGGGGACCTGCATGAAACATACTGCTAAGGGTAGCATAAAATCCCTCTTTACCTGTAAAGGGTTAAGAAGCTCAGGTAACCTAGCTGACACCTGACCAAAAGGACCAATAAGGGGACAAGATACTTTCAAACCTGGGGAGGGGGGAAGGCTTTGTCCGTCTGTTCTGTGTGGCTTTTGCCGGAGACAGACAGACAAAGCCTTCCCCCCCACCCAGATTTGAAAGTATCTTGTCCCTTTATTGGTCCTTTTGGTCAGATGTCAGCTAGGTTATGATGCCCCCCAAATCATAGACAGTGCTGGACAGCCTGCTCCACACTGGCTGTGATTTCTTCCTGGAACTCTAGGAGAAAACATAATTAATAAGACACATGCACCTTTAGATATACTCCTGATTATGTAAAAATGAATAATATTTTCCACATTTCAAGGATGATTTTAACCAGTTGATTCTGGGAAACTTTCACGGGAGAGTGCATCAGCCATTTTGTTAGAAGCTCCCGAAATGTGTTGTATTTCAAAATCAAAATCTTGGAGAGCTAAACTCCACCGAAGAAGTTTTTTGCTATTGTCCTTGATGGTGTGAAGCTACTTCAGCGCAGCATGGTCTGTTTGTAGTTGGAAACGCCGTCCCCAGACATATGGGTGTAGCTTTTCCAGCATGTACACAATGGCGTAGCATTCCTTTTCACTGATTGACCAGTGACTTTCCCTCTCAGACAGTTTCTTGCTGAGAAACACGACAGGATGGAATTCTTGATCTGGTCTTTCCTGCATTAGAACTGCTCCCACACCACGCTTGGATGCATCTGTGGTTACTAGGAATGGTTTGTCAAAGTCTGGGGCCGTTAGCGCAGGGTCAGACATGAGTGTCGCTTTAAGCTGGTTAAAAGCCTTCTGACACTCTTCAGTCCACTGAACTGCATTTGGCTGTTTCTTTTTGGTTAGGTCTGTCAGTGGGGCAGCGATTTGGCTGTAGTGTGGTACAAATTGCTTGTAATATCCAGCCAAGCCTAAGAAGGATTGGACCTGTTTCTTTGACTTTGGGACAGGCTACTTTTGGGGGTTGATAGTTCCTTGACCCACCTGGTGTCCAAGGTAAGTCACTCTGTTTAGGCCTATTTGACACTTCTTAGCCTTAACAGTTAGTCCGCCCTCCCTTATGCTCTTGAAGACTTTTTATAGATGCTCCAAGTGTTCTGCCCATGAATCAGAAAAAATGGCCACATCGTCAAGGTAGGCGACTGTATATTCTCCCAATCCCACTAGGAGGCCATCTACAAGTTTTTGGAAGGTTGCGGGTGCATTTCGCAGCCCAAAAGGGAGCACATTAAATTCATACATCCCTGCATGGGTGATGAAGGCTGACCTTTCCTTGGTGGATTCATCTAGCAGTACTTGCCAGTACCCCTTGGTTAAGTCTAAGGTAGAGATGAACTGGGCATGTCCCAGTTTCTCCAATAGTTCGTCTGTGTGTGGCATTGGATAATTGTCTGGGCGAGTTACAGCATTTAGCTTATGGTAATCCACGCAAAAATGTATCTCCCCATCTGGTTTGGGAACTAGAACCACTGGAGATGCCCATGCACTGTTAGGGGGCGGATTACACCCATCTGTAGCATGTCCTGGATCTCCCCTTCTATAGCAGTTTTAGCTTGAGGAGACACCCGTTAAGGTTGGGCTCTAATTGGGTGAGCATTACCTGTGTCAATGGAGTGGTGTGCCCGTTCGGTCCGTCCTGGGGTGGCTGAGAACATTGGCGCGTAGCTAGTGCACAGCTCCTTGATCTGCTGTCGCTGCATACGCCCAAGGGTCATGGAGAAGTTCACCTCTTCCACACCACCATCACTTTTTCCTTCATAGTAGACACCTTCAGGCCACTCAGTGTCATCTCCTCCCTGGGCTGTAAACTGACAAACCTTTAATTCCCTGGAATAAAGGGCTTTAGAGAATTAATATGGTACACCTTAGGTTTTAGGTTTGAGGTGGGGGATGCTATGAGATAATGAATAGCTCCCAGGCGCTCTTGGATCGTGAATGGTCCTTCCCACAACGCTTCCATCTTATGGGCCTGGAGTGCCTTCAAGACCATGACCTGGTCCCCTACTTTGAAGGAACGCTGTCTGGCATGTTTATCATACCAGGCTTTTTGCTCTTCCTGAGCATCTTTTAGGTTTACTCTAGCAAGGGCTAAACAGGTTCAGAGGTTGTTTTGTAGGTTGTTTACAAAGTTCAGAATGTTAGTTCCTGGAGAAGGTGTAAACTCCTCCCATTGCTGCTTCACCAACTGTAATGGCCCCTTAACCTCATGGCCATACACAAGTTCAAATGGTGAAAACCCTAAACTGGGATGTGGTACAGCTCTGTAGGCAAAGAGCAACTGCTGCAACACTAGGTCCCAATCACTGGAGTGCTCATTTAAAAATTTACGTATCATGGCCCCCAAAGTTCCATTAAACTTCTCCACCATGCCATTTGTTTGATGGTGGTAAGGGGTGGCAACCAAGTGGTTCACCCCATGAGCTTCCCAAAGGCTTTCCATGGTTTCTGCCAGGAAATTAGTTCCCGAATCTGTAAGGATTTCGGAGGGCCAACCTACCCTGGCAAAAATGTCTGTTAACGCCTGGCACACACTTTTAGTCCTGGTGTTGCTTAGAGCTACTGCTTCCGGCCATCGGGTGGCAAAATCCATGAAAGTCAGTAAGTACTGCTTTCCTCTGGGTTTCTTTTTCGGAAAAGGACCCAGAATATTCACAGCTACTCGGTGAAATGGAACCTCAGTTATGAGGAGTGGCTGGAGAGGGGCTTTGACCTGGTCTTGGGGTTTTCCCACTCTTTGGCACACCTCACAAGAGAACAAGGTAGAAACATCCTTGCCCATTCCCTCCCAGTGGAATGACTTCCCCCAAAGGTCTTTGGTCCTGTTCACCCCAGCATGGCCACTAGGATGATCATTGGCTAAGCTCAAGAGCTTTACCCGGTACTTAGTTGGAACTACCAACTGTCCTTGAGGATGCCAGCCTTACTGGTGTCCACCAGAAAGAGTCTCCTTGTATAAAAGTCCTTTTTCTACAACAAACTGGGATCGGTTAGAAGAGCTGAGAGGCGGTGGGTTGCTCCGTGCCGCCGCCCAAGCTTCCTGGAGGCTGTCATCTGCTTCCTGCTTGGCCTGGAACTGTTCCCTTGATGCTGGAGACATCAGTTCCTCATTGGATTGTGGACTTCAGCTTGGTCCCTCTGGTAGTGATTTAGGTGATGGGGCTGTTTCCGTGGACTGTGAACCGCTCTCCGCTGGTGCACTATGTTGTATTTCAGGCTCCTGCTGAGTCTCTTGCATAGGTTTATCTGCTGCTGCCAGTGCGGGTTTAGAGGTGCCCTCTGGCATTGGAGCTGTAGACAGGGTTGCAAGCGCTGGATTCAGTGCGGGCAATGGTTCTGGTGCTGGTTGCTCCACCAGTTCCGGTTCTGGGACTGGATCTGTCTGGGTCTCTGGGACTGGATCCACTACTGCTGCCGCAGACATTGGCATGGAGTCCGGTTCCACCACCTCAGTCTGAGTCTCTGGTAACACAGACTGGGCCCTTGTAGAAGGCTCAGGGATGGAGCTAGGTGTGACTACTTGCTTAGCCTGGCTGTGGGTGACCATTCCCACCCTCTTGGCTAGCTTCACATGACTGGCCAAGTGTTCTCCAAGCAGCATGGGAATGGGATAGTCATCATAGACTGCAAAAGTCCCCAATCCTGACCAGCCCTTGTACTGGACAGGCAACTTGGCTGTAGGCAAGTCAAAGGAGTTTGCCATGAAGGGTTGAATCATCACCGGGGCCTCTGGGTAGATTAAGCTGGGGTCCACTAAGGATTGGTGGATAGCCGACACTTGTGCTCCAGTGTCCCTCCACGCTGTAACCTTCTTCCCGCCCACACTCACAGTTTCCTTTCACTGTGAGGGTATCTGGGAGGCATCTGGGCCTGAGGATCTTTGGTGTGACCCTGGTGCTATGAACTGTAATCTGTTGGTGTTCTTGGGGCAGCTGGCCTTTACATGCCCCAGCTCTTTACATTTAAAACATCACCCAGCTGACTGGTCACTGGGGCGAGACGGGTTGCTGGAGAATGGTGTGGTGGAATGCTAAGGTGTCTGGGGTTTTCCTTGGAGTGTAGTTGGGGCCTTGGGCTGCCCCCGGTGGTAGGGTGTGGTCTGAAGGCGTCCTTTCTGGTCTCCGCTCAAACTGCGACCAGGGTTGTTCCTCTCTGCTCCCTCCACCCGTTCTGTTCCAATTTGCCACACCTCTCTGGCAGTCTGGGACTGCTCGTATTGATCAGCATAACAAGCAAGACTTTCTGCTGAGTCCATTTTCTTATCCCATAATCATTGTTTTATATTATCATTGGTCATATTCAGGAATTGTTCCTGAGTAATCAAATCACACATTCCTTTAAAGCTAGTTACACCCCTGCCGTTGACCATTTATCTAACAGATCCTTCATCTGGTTTCAATAAGCCACATTATTTAGTCCAGGCCCTCTTTTAAGGGCTCTAAATTTTACTCTGTAAGTTTCGGGTGTAACTTGAAATTGTTTCAAAACCAAATCCTTAAATTTACCATAGTCAGAAGCCTCTTCAATAGGCATCTTGTTGAATATGTCCAGAGGTCTTCCAGTCAATTTTGCTACCAATGTGGTCATCTTGTGATCGTCAGGAATTGCATGGAGTGTGCACAGTCTCTCAAAGGTGATGAAATATTCAGCAATATCACTGGATCCATCATACTGTGGACATAGTCTCTCCCATTTGTGGATTTTTTGGGAAGGATTGTTAGGGTTATCCGGTGGACTCAGCTTAGCTCTTTCCAGATCTAAGCACTTCAGCTCTAACTCCATCTCCAAGCGTTTTGCCTCTGCCTCCAAGCGGAACTTCTCCGCCTCCGCTTCCATCTCCAAGCGGTGCTTCTCCGCCTCTGCTTCCAAGCGTTTCACCTCCATCTCCACCTCCAAGCGATTTAAAGCTATCTGTCTGTCATATTCTTTTTGTCTCTCTTCAGCTTCAAATTTAGCTAATTCTAGTTTCTGTTGGACATTGTGTTTCGCCATCCTAGCTCCTGCTTGCCTAGCTTACCTGAGAGTAAGAAAGAAGAAAAAAACTGCTTGTAAATTCCCTTGTAGGAAGTTAACTACCCTGCCCTCAGGCAGAGACAAAAATCTCCAGCTGCTCACAGCTTAAAAAAAAATCCCTTTGTTAGAAGAACCTGATACCTTTGTCTCCAGGCAAAGAGAGATAAGATCTCTGTCTGCCCTCAGCTCCTGCTTTCCCCAAGCAGCTAAAAGAAAAAGAAAAATTCCTAAGGTTTGTGCTTCTGATTCAAAATGATCTCTGGTTCAAAATGATCCACCGCTGCCACCATGTCAGGGTTCCCTCCCCACTCTGAACTTTAGGGTACAGATGTGGGGACCTGCATGAAAGACCCCCTAAGCTTATTTCTACCAGCTTAGGTTAAAACTTCCCCAAGGCACAAATTCTCCCTTGTACCTTGGATTAGGTAAACACTGTCACCACCAAGTGATTCAAACAAAGAATCAGGGAAAGGACCACTTGGAGTCCTGTTTCCCCAAAATATCCCCCCAAGCCCTTCACTCCCTTTCCTGGGCAGGCTTGAGAATAAACAAGATGAGCACAGACCAGCCTTGGGTTTTTAGGATACTAAAAAACCCAATCAGATTCTTTAAAAAAACAGAACTTTATTAGAAAGAAAAAAGGTGAAAGGAGTACATCTGTAAGATTAGAATGGAAGATAATCTCACAGGCAATCAGATTCAAAACACAGAGGGTTTCCCTCTAGGCAAAACCTTAAAGTTACAAAAAGAAAAAAACAGGGATACACATTCCCCCCAGCACAGAGAAATTAACAAGCCAAAACAAAAGATAATGTAACACATTTCCTTGCTAAATACTTACTAACTCTATAGGAGTTGGATTGCTTGCTTCTTTGATCTGTCTCCGGCAAAAGCCACACAGAACAGACAGACAAAGCCTCCCGCCCCAGATTTGAAAGTATCTTGTCCCCTTATTGGTCCTTGTGGTCAGGTGTCAGCTAGGTTACCTGAGCTTCTTAACCCTTTACAGGTAAAGAGGGATTTTATGCTACCCTTAGCTGTATGTTTATGACAGAGGTCAATGGGAGTTAGGTGCCTAAACAGCTTCGATGATTTTGAAATTCACATTAGTTGCGTATCTGCCACGTTAGGTGGCTAAACACCTTTGAAACTGGCCATAAGTGAGTTGTCAAGGTCACGCAGGCGTTTGTAATGGAGCAGGAAAATTATCCCCGGTCCCCCAAGATCACACAGGAATTACTCTGAGGGAGTTCTATGGCCTAGAGCAGTGGTTTTCATTTGCAGACCCCTAAATAATTTCAAATGGAGGTGTGAACCCCTTTGGAAATCTTAAACATAGTCTGCGGACCCCCGGGGGTATGCAGACCACAGGTTAAAAACCACTGGCTTAGATGATCAGACTAGCTGATCACAGTGGTCCCTTCTGGCCTTGGCATTTATGAATTGAAGTTCTTAGTACCCTGGACAAATCTATCTATCTATCTATCTATCTATCTATCTAATTTATTCTTCTAAATTCTTCATTCATATACTGAGATAATGAGTTCAATGAGTAAAATATACATTGCGGTGAGAAAAATGTATTTCATGTATTAATTTTAAACATGATGCCTGGTAAATTCATTGTGTCATTCTTGATTGTTGTATGAACAGATCTGGACAGGAGCACTCTAGTATGTTTCTCTGCCTCATTCATTATTGATTAACGTCTGTAACGATCCTCTCATTTGACTCCTATCTGGCTAAACTGGAATTTTCAGACACATCCAAAGGAACCAGGCAGTATTGAAAATCAAAGGGATTTGGGCACCTAACTCTCTTTGGCTCCTTTGAAAATCCCAGCCTCAGAGCTCAGTTCCATGGAGTCATTCCATGCAGCTAATTGTTTTCTTATCCTCTGATCCATTCAACAGATTGGGAAAGAAGAACCACCCTCAGCACTGGTGGTGAGAAGCCATCCGAGAATAATGCTTTCTACCATCTCTGGTTGCCTAGAAGGCTCCCTCCTATCCTGGCTGACCATCACCTGGCCTCACTCATTGCACCATTGGCACCTCTCAGCTGGACTACAGCAATGCGACACCCCTGGGCATGAAACCTTCTGCACTTAGAAAGCTCCAACTAGCACAAAACACTGCCATGTGTTTCCTCAGCAACACAGGCTAACAGGAGCACCTCACACCTCCTGCGCTCTCTACACTGGCTTCCCAAAGAACTGCAACTCAAGTTCAAGGGCTCAGTCCTTAGCTACAAAGCACTCCGTGGACTGGGCCCTGGACACTTAAAAAACTGTCTAACGCTCTGGGACAAAGATTGCGGTCGATCTGTGTGCAAGTGCTTCTTCACACAATCCCCAATCGACCTGTGAAACTCATTGCGAGGGCATGTTGCAAAGACCAAAATTATAACGGGGTTCAAAAAAGAATGAGATAAGTTCATGGAGGCTAGGTCCATCCATTAACCAAGATGGTCAGGGACGCAACCTGTGCTCTTGGTGTCCCAAAGCATCAGTTTGCCAGAAGCTGGGGCCGGACAACAGGCGATGGATCATTGGATAATTGCCCTGTTCTGGTCATTCCCTTGGAAGCACCTGGCATTGGCCACTGTCAGAAGACAGGATACTGGGCTAGATGGACCATTGGTCTGACCCAGCCTAGTCATTCTTATGAGACAGAAGCTTCTCCAGGTGTGTGGAATGAACTCACCCAGGAACAAAGGCCCATCACAAACCTCACCACTGTCTCTTTAAGTGCAAGGTGCACATCTTTGGCCTGTCTTCTCCAGCACAAACACACAGCAGGAGTGGCCTTCACTAATAAAACCAAAACCAACCCAATAAAAAACAAACAAACCCCGAGACACTGCCCTGCACATGCTTCTCCCATCGGGCAGAGGGGGAGAGAACAAACAGCCCATGACAATGTGCAGTCAGGTAATGCACGACTGCAAAGCACGCAGATGCTACGGTGATGAGCGCAAAACAGAATAGAATAGGAGCCGCACAGGAGCCTGAATGGCAGAGCGGGGTGTGTGTGCCGTCACCTCATGCTAGCAGCTGTGATGGGGGGCTGATAGTGGTCATCTGCACAACCGGGAAACTCACTCTGCCCCATTGCACAAGGGATACCCCAGGCAGACACGCACACACAGATTCCTCACACTCTTATGAACCCCGTGACTCACCTACAAACCCTCAGACACATTCTGCCCCTATTTGCACCCTGCAGATGTGTGGGTGTCTGTTGGCGTGGAACTGCAGGCGAAACTTGGGCAATATAGAGCAGCTGTAACTCGGTCCTCCCAGCCGGTGTCTTGGCTCAGCCATGTTAGGAGCCATGAGGAGACGTCTCAGAGGTAGAATAAGAAGTGGGACGGGGCAGAAAGTCAGGCACACGGGGTGCTGCCCTGTTCCCTGATCTGAAAGGCTTTCCACTCATCATCACCCCAGTACAGGGTAGGAAGAGCCCTGAGCTCTCCCAGAGTTTGGCCCAGGAGACTACCCAGACCTTACAGGACTGGGCCTAGGAGAGGATGGAAAATCTCCACTCCTCCATTTGGAAAAGTCTGGGGAGGAGTGTGTGAAAGAGCTGGGCCAGGAGAGATGAAGGCAGAGGAGATGTCAGAAGGAGACACCAGGCCTGTCTTAGGGGAGGGGAAGGGAAAGCAAAAGTCAGGACAATTCTGCCCACAGCTTAACCCAGAAGCCCAGTTGATGTGTCTGTGTCTGTCAGGGACAGGGGGGGACTGAAGGGACATTGGTGCTGTGTCCCTGCTGCAGTACAGCAGCCGTGATGCTGTCCCCCCCAGCCACACTCTGCAGTGTCTCTGATCAGTGGCATTAGGAGCTGTGATGAGACGTGTCAAGGAGGGAACAGGCAGTGCCACAGAGCAGTAAGTGCACGGTTACAGGGCGGGCCTGAGAGACCTCTCCGGCCGCTCTGCTTCCCAACATGCCAACTTTTCCTTCCTAACTGAACCCCCCAGCACTTGTCCCAGGAATCATAGAATCGTAGAATCATAGAAGATTAGGGTTGGAGGAGACCTCAGGAGGTCAATCGGAATGATCCGATTTACCTTTAATCCTCCTCATCCAGTGGCAACCTCTCCCTCAAGGGCACCCGCTGTCCTCACTGTCTCACGCACTCTCCTTTGCTCAGCAAAGCACCTCATTTTTGCTGTTGGCCTGGGCTGCTCTTGCTTATGCGGATTACACAGAACCCCAGCGTTTCCTGGGGTGGATTCTTACAGGGTTGATAGGGGAACTCAGCCTCACACAGTCTCCCGCTGCTAGACTGGTCTCCTCCCAAACTGCTGATTGTGATCACTTTTAGATTGACCTGCTGGGGGAATTAACCCCATGTGCTTGTTAAAACAGTGTGAATGCGGAGGGCAATCCCCATGGGAAACCTCCTTCTTTGTCATGCCCTGAGTGTGTCAGGAGCCTGAGTGAATGAGAAATACACATCCATTGCTTTACTTACAGAGTGCGGAACAATTTTATTCCATACATTTTCAAAGTACTCATTACATGTCCGTGAATGCCAATTTCACAGATGGGGAAACTGAGGCCTGGGAAGGGGAAGTGACTTGCCCAAGGTCAGCCATCAGATCAGTGGTGGAGACAGCAACAGAAGACAGGTCTCCTGGTCTCAAGGCATGTGGGAGATCCACTGGTCAATGCAGCATGTTAACTTTTCTTGTTAGGTGATATGAAGGGAAATGAGACAAACAGACAGATATTTTAGAAATGAAATATGCAAGATACCAAGACACAAAGCTGAGAGGTGAAGTCAATGTATAAGGGGCCTGACTGTCCTTTACACAAAGGCCTCTTTATTCCATAAATAGGATTTGCTCCCACTTTAGTGTCCCTTGACCTCAGTATAAATGAGAATGTCGCCCAAGGTCATGTTCAACCACTAGTTGCATACATTTTGATATGTGCCTTCAATATATCCTAGCTGATAGATGGCCATAGAGGGAGGCCCCTCTACAATGGGTTTTGATGTGCAAACAAGCTCTTTTCCATTCACTTATTCAGTACATGTTTATGTGATGTATGAGATGTGCAGGCACGTTGTAGGCTCCAAAAAGGCCAATCCTTCAACAGGTCCCTGAGGCAGTATCATTATCCCCATTTCACAGGTAGGGAAACTGAGGCACAGAGTGACTTGCTCAAGATCCCTTATCAGGCAAGAAGCAGAGCCAGGATAGGACCCAGGCCTCCTGAGTCCCCATCCAGTGCTCTAACTACTAGACAGCGCTGTCACAGCCTTTCCACATCTTTAATGTTTATGGTTGGAGGGATGGACTACTGGATAAGCAAATAGGTCTCTTTGTATCCAGCATCCTCTGTGAGGAGTTCCCGCTTTTATTCATTACCATTGAAATTGTTCTTTGGCTCAGGTGGTCGAAGGTTTTGTGATTAGTAAGGGTTATCCAGGAGCCAGGACCTTGCCCTGGGTTTCAGGACATAGGGCATCAGGTCCTGTCTCTGTGCCAGGCTCCACACGTGATCCTGGGCAAGTTTCCTAGCACAAAAATTTCAAAAGTGCCTCTGTCCCATTTTCAAAGGTGACTCAGAGCCAGATTTCCCAAGGTATTTAGGTGCCTAAAGATATGCATAGTTCTGGTAACATTCTCAGAGCTTAAGTGTGACACAGGTGCCTAACTCCCATTTAAATCAATCAGAGTTAGGCAGGTTAATGCTTTTGAAAATCCCATTAGGCACCAAGCTGCAGTTTAGATGCTCGTATACAGCAGTTACATTTTCAAACCTGCCTAAATTTTAGGAGTGTAGCTCACTTAGGCATTTTAGTGAATCCCAGCATGCCCCTATCTGCATCTTTAGGTCCCTAAATACCTTGGGAAATCTGGCCTGAAGTCACTTTTAGGACATGGGGCTTGCTCCTAAATTATTCAGGCCCAGATTTTTAAAGGTATTATATGCATCTAGTGGGATTTTCAGAAGCACCTGGGCACCTAACACCCACTGAAATCAATGAGTTTTAGGTGCTTAGATGCTAAAATACCTTTAAAATGTCCTGTAGGGACTTCTGAAAATCTTACCCAAAATGAAGCGCTGCTTATGAAGAATGCTCTACAAGCAGCCCCATTTCCTTCATCGCAAGAACGGCCCAGATTGAATTCCTCAGCTGGTTAAGCTCTGGCAGTATTGTTCAGAAACAAAGCCTAATAGGTCAAGCCCAGCACCTGGAATCCCACACTGACATCACTAGGCAGCCAGGGTAGAGCCCCTCAGGTGAGTACCCCAAGCAGTGGACTGTAAAGTGGGTCACATGCTTTCTCTAGCCCGATGCACATTGAATTATTTATTTAATACAAAATGGACCTGCCTCAATGGGATGGTCTGAGAGACACCCCAACACTGGTCAGGGCAGTCACCACAGATATAACAGATCCTTGTTCGAATCCCTCGAGGATTTATTAATTATTATTACTAATATTATGCTGGGGTTTTCAAAGGATCCCAGGGGGGTTAGGTGCCTACTGCCATTGATGTTCAATGGGCTTTGGGCACAATAGATTTAGGCACCATAATCCCCGTCTTTTGAAAATCCTATCCTTGATTATTTCTTACTAAATAATGTCCAGACGAGGCAAGCCCACAGTTCCCAGTTCAGATCACCCACCAAAATCTTTGGTGATGCAAGGGAGTAACAGGCCATGCACGGGAGCTCTGACACTGTTTGAAAATGGACTGATGCCCAGTGGATATGTCCAGGGTAAACCTAGAGCAGCACAATGGTGAGTCAGGCCATGTTCTAAACAGCCTTTCCTGACAGTGTTAAAAGCTGGTTGTGAGGGAAAGAGACAAGAGCTAGGGACTAGGCCAGAAATCAAAGGCAGGTTCAAGAGACAAGGAGACCGCTAGCATGAATCACTTCTATGCCAGAACTCAAAGCCCTCTCTAGGGAGTTAGGAATAGACTATTCCGTGGATAGAAAGAAAAGTGGCGTAAAGAACTAAGTGAGACCGACTTTATTGTCTGTCCCTCTGCTGAGCAGTATCAGATATTGGGTAGTTGCAATTTCATTTCCTGTTGGAGGAAAAATCAGTGATGTGGAGTCTGGGTGAATTCTTACTGAAGTTTATTTATGCCAGTCCTGGAACAGAGGTGGTCATAAATGGTATGAAGGCAAACCCCTCTTTCAGAAATAGCAGTCCAGATACCAATGTCTGTTTTTTGGAGAACAACTCTTCCCCAAGCATTGATTCTAGCTAGAGAGATTCAGGCAGAGAGCAAACTCTTTTCTTGTTTGCAACAACTCTCCATAACAGAAACTCCATCACTAAACCAAGGACAATACACCATTTCTTCAAAGATTGTCCATTGTCCATGCACTAAGGAGAGGAATGTCTAGATGATATGCAAAAGCATCACCTATTGAGTTGTGCTAAAGTGTTGATTTTATTGTCATGGCTTGAGGAAAGAAAGATTTTATTTATTTTTCTATTATTTAAATTGAAAATTGCTATGAGACTATCATGCTGCAATGAATCAGTAATTGAATTGTGTATTTGAAATGCCATCATCCCTGGGCTAGCTCTTGCCTATTGCACCATGTGTCCGGTTTGTCTAAATGGTTTCAGGTGTATTGCTCAACTTTGCTTGACTCATTCACTGGGGTCTCCCCTCTACAGCCCTGAATGCTCAGACTCTTATACCCATAGCCCTAAATGCAGTGATCAATACCAATCCAACAACTTAATGAGAGACACAATTGGCCCAGGGCCCTGTATATCCATCCAGAAGAGGGGGGAAGGGGGAAAGTCTGTAGTTTCTAAATCCCCCTAACAGATGCCACTAAACTGGGAGGACTGGTAGATACGCTGGAGGGTAGGGATAGGATACAGAGGGACCTAGACAAATTAGAGGATTGGGCCAAAAGAAACCTGATGAGGTTCAACAAGGACAAGTGCAGAGTCCTGCACTTAGGTCGGAAGAATCCCACGCACTGTTACAGACTAGGGACCGAATGGCTAGGAAGCAGTTCTGCAGAAAAGGACCTAGGGGTTACAGTGGACGAGAAGCTGGATATGAGTCAACAGTGTGCCCTTGTTGCCAAGAAGGCTAACGGCATTTTGCGTTGTATAAGTGGGGGCATTGCCAGCAGATCGAGGGACGTGATCATTTCCCTGTATTCAACATTGGTGAGGCCTCAGCTGGAGTACTGTGTCCAGTTTTGGGCCCCACACTACAAGAAGGATGTGGAAAAATTGGAAAGAGTCCAGCGGAGGGCAACAAAAATGATTAGGGGGCTGGAGCACATGAGTTATGAGGAGAGGCTGAGGGAACTGGGATTGTTTAGTCTGCAGAAGAGAAGAATGAGGGGGGATTTGATAGCTGCTTTCAACTACCTGAAAGGGGGTTCCAAAGAGGATGGATCTAGACTGTTCTCAATGGTACCTGATGACAGAACAAAGAGTAATAGTCTCAAGTTGCAGTGGGGGAGGTTTAGGTTGGATATTAGGAAAAACTTTTTCACTAGGAGTGTGGTGAAGCACTGGAATGGGTTACCTAGGGAGGTGGTGGAATCTCCTTCCTTAGAGGTTTTTAAGGTCAGGCTTGACAAAGCCCTGGCTGGGATGATTTAGTTGGGGATTGGTCCTGCTTTGAGCAGGGGGTTGGACTAGATCACCTCCTGAGGTCCCTTCCAACCCTGATATTCTATGATTCTATGCCATTCGGTTATACCTAGAGGCCGAAATGAGTTAGGTGTCCTACTCCTCATGGAAAGTCAATGGGATTTGTGCACCTAAGTCACTTAAGACAGATTTTTTGAAGGTATTTAGTTTCCTAAAGAGGCAGATAGGTGAATAGGCACTTTAAAATGCACTATGTGGCTAACTCCCATTGAACAAAGAAGATATTAGGTGCCTAGGTGCTTTTGAAATCCCATTTGGCCCCACCTGATCCTTAAGTGCCTAAATACCTTTAAAAATCTGGCCCTTTGTCACTATTAAAAATGCCACCCTAGACACCTTCCTTACTTCCCTCTCTCTGTTCAGGCAATTAAATCACTGAGGTGCTTTAGAAAACCATACCGTAAAATTCAGTGGCAGTAGAATGCCAAGCTCACTTAGGCCTCTGAAAATCCCAGCCAAGGTCACTAGACTCTGCTGTGACCAAGGGGTGACTTTAACTGCTCCTTAAACTGGTTTTTTTTTTAACTGGCCTAAATTCTGCTGAACTCTACAGATTTCCTGACAGCTTTTTCTCCAGGTTTCCTTTGCCTTCATGAAGGGATTGAGAGGTGGAGACAAGAAGGTGGAGATCTCTTTGTTCAGGTCTCTTAGTGCAACAGCATTTGGTAGCAAACCAGCTACTAGCCCCCATAGAAAATTGTAACCCCAGTGAGGTGAGAGGAGCAGGTGGAAAAGGTCTTTTGCCTGTGGTCGTGGAAGGGATTCTCAGGATGGTGGTGATGACACAAGCATAGGATGCCGGGGTCAATAGAAATGGGGCAGGGTGTCCATGGAAGAGAATCTGAAGGTCACCAGTCATACAGGTGATGCCATGGCAGGAGAGATTGATCAGTGGGGTGAAGTCACAAAAGAAACGGTCAATTTCATTGGTGGCCACAGAACATTATTCGTTACAGCAAAGATGTTACTATGGTAATAGTCAGAAAGGTACTTATGCTACAGCCATTCACGAGGGCTGCATAATAGGGTGGTTTACATATTGATAAATACCAATCATAAGACATTGCTGCTAGCAGATAACATTCAGCCACAAAACCAAAACTATCACTATTTGGTACCCTACCTGCCCCTAGGATGTTGAGCCTAATTATACTGTGGGCGCTGCTGCTTAGTGGCTCCCTCTACTGTTATGCCTTGAATTAGATCCTGTATATTACTTTGAAAGGACGTCTAAGGCACAAGGTACTACTCAATGGGTAGAATTTGCAAAGCCTCTATGTGATTTAGGAGCCTAAGTTCTATTTTCAAAAGTGAACAAGGTACTTAGAAATGTATGTTTCAATGAAAGTCAATGGGATTTGTGCTTTTAAGGCATTTAGGCACTTTCATAATTTTACCCAATGTGCTTCAGGAGAATAGATCCTGGCGTTTTTCAAATACAGAATTGAGTAGCATTTTCTCCACACGTACTTACAATTTTTTACTTAACAATGACTTGTTGTTATAAATTGATGTTTCAACAAAAACATTTTTATCATTTATTGACTGATTATTGATTGATTGATTGATTGATTGATTGATAGGAAACTATTTGGGTCTTCTAAACCTACTAATCTTTTCAAGAGAACATATATTACAAAAATACAGTCTTCCCAGAGACAAAACTAGGGAGCATTTAGGAATCCAGGACACAAAGGAGAGACCAAATAGTGTAACAATCCAAACCCACCCACTGGAATCCAAAACCAGGGCTATGCAAAATGTGTTTTCCCAACTCAGTTAGAACAGAAGAGCAGATGAAATACGGAACTGGAATCTTGAATTGTGCTGTGTGGAGTGCAGAGCGTATCACAGTTATGTTTGCAGTGAGGGCAGTAGTAAATAGGAGCTCTAGTATTTAATGGAAATGCGGCTGTCCCAAAACTTAGTATGACCTCACATTCCCCATGGAAGCTCCAATGGGCATGAGCTAGAGGGCACCTAGATGCTACCTCCACTGCTAGTTCAGCCAGATGGATTTGTTCCCACAGCAGTCACTCCTTCTGAATTCCTGTGAGCACCATCAATTTATGGATGATCTTTCTCAGGGCCTCCTTGACCTCTTTATTCCTCAGGCTGTAGATGAGGGGATTGACCAGGGGAGTCAGGACAGTGTAGAAGACAGAGAACACTTTGTTGAGGTCTCTAAGAGTGTCAGTGTCTGGTAAAATATAGACAATGATTATAGTCCCATAGAAAATTGTCACCACCATGAGGTGAGAGGAGCAGGTAGAAAATGCCTTTTTCTTCCCGGTAGTGGAAGGGATTCTTAAAATGGTGGTGATGATAAAAGTGTAGGATGCCAGGGTTAATAGAAATGGGAAAGGGACACCTATGGAGGTGAGTGTGAAACTCAGCAGCGTGATCAGGTTGGTGTCATGACAGGAATGTTTAATCAATGGGTTGAGATCACAGAAGAAATGGTTGATTTCACTGGGGCCACAGAATGTTAATTGTGACATCAAACATACAGTTATGGTACTAGCCACAAATGCCCATAGCCATGACCCAGCTGCTAGAACCCAGGTTCTGCCATTCATAAGGGCTGCATAATGCAGAGGTTTACATATAGCTAAATACCGGTCATAAGACATTGCTGCTAGGAGATAACACTCTGTACATGCCAAGAAACCAAAACAATAAAACTGCATGATGCAGCCACAGACAGAAATAGTTCTGTCTCCAGTCAGGAGACTGGACAGCATCCTGGGTAGGATGGTGGAACTGTAGCAGGTCTCCACAAAGGACAAGTTCCCGAGGAAGAAGTACATGGGGGTGTTCAGGTGCTGATCAGCCACAACTAGAGCAATGATGAGGATGTTCCCGGCCACGGTCACAATGTAGATCACTAGAAACAGCAGGAAGAGAAGAGTATGCAGTTCAGGGAGATCCCCGAATCCCAAGAGGATGAACTTGGTGACGACCGTTTGATTGTCCACTTCTGCTTTCTGTATGTGGGTCATCTAGGTAAATATAAAAATACTATACAGGAGAGGCAGGACTTTCAAAAGCAGAATTGGGAAACCCTGAACTTGCACTGGTTTAAGCAAGTGATGAAGGCCAGATTTTCAAAAGCCATAGGTGCTTAAAATTGCAGATTGGTGCCAAAGGCAATTAGGACCTGTATTGAAATCTATGAGTTCTTGGTGCCTAGGTGCTTTTGAAAATCCTGCTAGGTGCCCAAATACCTTTAAAAATATGGCCCCAAGTGCTTTGCTGAATAAGGACTTTAATTAAGCTATACAGAGCAACATAAGGACTGGTTTCTCATGCTAGCCAATGGGAAGTTTTATACCACTCAGTAAAGGTATAAGGAGCTAAGCAAGAGTGTTGGAATTGCTCCAATACTAATGGGCCCAATCTTGCAGCCTTTCCTCACAGGAGAAATTGCCTTGGTCTAATTCTGACTCCACTTAAATTGTTCTTTACAACATTAACTTCTTAAGGAGAGACTACCACTGGACAGTTGAACAAGTGAGATCAGAATCAGGACCTGGAAATTATGTGCTTGTCCTGTGTTCCTATGTAATCTATAAATGGACTGATTTCAGAGTTTGTCGGCTCCTGGAATGCTGGACTGAGCTTCTAGGGGACCTACCCATGGACTACAACAATAATGACTCCAGAGCCTCCAGACACCACTTCTCAGCCTGCTTAGAGTTTGAGTTTGGAATAAGAAGCAGAACAGCTCAGGGATTCTGTGCTTAGCTCCCACTCCCCAAAAAGGCAGACCCTGAACTGACGTGGGACCTGATGTATGGATCAGGCAGATCCAAGCCTGAGGAGACCAGGATCCAGAGGCAAAGATCCGACCTGGTGCTGGCTACCTAGAACCAACTGGGACCTCCGTGGGACTCCAGACCAGGGTCCCAGGAAAGGATCTTGCCCTTGTATTTTCTTTAAGCCGACCAGCGTTTACGATGCTGCTACACCCATCTCCAGGACTCATCCTGGGCATTCCATCTGCCTGGGAAGATGCCAGGGAGGGGTCTGGGGCTGGGGCATAGCTGTGAATGGTGAAATCTGGAGAAATGGTTCAATTGTTGTTATAACCTTTTAGTTACTCTTAACCCTTTCTTTCCCTCGATCCTCTATGTCCCTAAGAACCCCTCCATGGAGTCACTGTTCAATAACAAAAACAACAAGGAGTCCGGTGGCACCTTAAAGACTAACAGATTTATTTGCCAATACTTGTTCAGTAACAGCACTCCAGACAGGCCTGACAAACTCACTACACCTAGCAGGCCGTTTTCATGGTACTTATCCACAAATGTTGGCCTGGGAGGTATCCAATAGAAGCTTATGACCAGGGCCGGCTCCAGGCACCAGCCGAGCAAGCTCGTGCTTGGGGCGGCAGAGTCTAAAGGGGCAACATTCCGTCCAATCCTACGGTGGCACGGCCAACTTTTTTTTTTTTTTGGTTCGCCGCTCCGGCCGCCTTGCGCCCTGGTGTTTTGTTTGTTTGTTTGTTTTTCTTTTGTTTCGCCAATTACTTTCAGTGCGCCACTGTAGGGGGTGGCGGTGTGGAGGAGGGGAGCGCCCTGCTGGGAGAGGGCTGCGCGCTCCATCTGCCCCAGCCAGTGCCAGGTCTGCAGCAAGACCGGCAGCCCGCGTCCTTCCCTCCCTGCCGACCGACGACTTTCAATTCACCTGCAGGCAGGAGCGGCACGGAGCCCTCCCGGCAGGCGGCACGGCGGGAGAGGCCGAGTGGTGAGCGGAGTGGCGAGTGCCCCGGCTGAAGGAAGCCCTGGCCGCCCCCTTCTCTCTCTCTCCCCCACTCCCTCCCCCCCGACACTAGCTGGGGCGCGCACTCCGCTGCCCGGGGCATGTCTGCAGCGCTGGGAGTCCCGCAAGCCAGAGTGCAGTCGCCACCCACCCAGAGGCTTGCCAGCGCAGCCGAGGGAGGCGGCTGTGAGCCGCCAAGTAGGTGGCACCGAAAGTTTGCCCCCTTTTTTTTTTTTTTTTTTTTTTTTTTTTGGTTCGCCGCTCCGGCCTCCCTGCACCCTGGTTGTGATTTTTTTGCTTGGGGCAGCAAAAAAGCCAGAGCTGGCCCTGCTTATGACATACTTATGCCAAACCCTGGTGATTGCTTGGGTGGCTAACAGTCTGGTGGTGTCCGGGGGCTGACGCCCCCGTTAAGTAAAAGACTCTCACAGCCTCGTCACAAGAGGAAAACAGACATTTTCCATGCAAACATTCCTTTTGTTGAAAATCTCATTTCCTGTAACAAAAGAAAATGTTGGTGGACAATTTTCATTCACTCCTACCTTTAGTTGTGACTGGGAAGGAGTGACTGATGTATCAGGGTATGAGGAGAGGCTGTTGTATTGCTAGTGGCTGGTTTTGGGAATCATGATCCAGTTTCCACCCTCGCTCTTCTGTCTTTCATCTTCATCATATGCTTTCACTCTCTTTGTAAAGACCCCTCCACTCTCCTTGACAGGCTGGTCTGGTCCGGCTACACTGCATTACACAAAATCTTCCTTTGCCTTTCTCTGGGTTATTATCAGCTTTATAGAAGAAATCAGCCTCCTTGGATCATGCTGATGCATGATTATCCATTGAGATTGCTTGTGATAATCATATTTAAATTAATGTCATAGGGGAATTGATTGCATTTTGCAATTTATAGAGCAATTAGGAAGCCAGAAGAATACAACTTTCTACCATTACAGTACTAAGTATTTCACCCAGTGATAATTGCATCAAGACCATATCATCAGGTTGAACTAGCTTACTGGACTCACTCAACTAGTTGAGATCTAGGCTGGGATTTTCAGTGGAGCCTAAGGGAATTAGGCACCCAAGTTCTATTGACTTTCTGTGGGAGTCAGGCACCTAACTCCCATAGGACTCTTTGACAATCCGAGCCTATGTTGATAGGAGCACCGACTGTTTCAAGAGAAGGACAAAATTGAAATGTTTCCCAGACAGTTCATGCTGTCATATTTTAAGGATTTCTGGTGAAAGGACTCAGAGAACCCTCCCTAGTTACGATGGTGGACAATGGCAAACACATATAAACCTTGAAGGACTTTAAGGAAGATAGCTGGCTTTTTGTTGACTTGCTTGTTTTTGTCTATCCCCTTTCATTGAGTTCTCTTATGTATCACACCTTTAGGCCCCTTGGAAAGTCCTGGATTAGAAACTTATCTTTAGGTTCCCAGACATGAAAGTCTTGGCCACGCAACATCCTTTCGCATAGAAATTTATATGATCTGTCTGTCTAACAATTCCTTTTTGTATTAGTTCAGCTCCTGCATCTCTCCCTCTACACCACTTTCCCTCAGTGTGAATACATCAGAAAGAGCAAGTTGCGATCAGCAGGTGGGATTGTGAGGAGAAATACTGGAGACAGGGTCTGGAAAAGCCAATGGCCACATCCTACCACCAGTTAAGGTTCAGAATAACTCCACTCAGTACAGTGGAGTTTGGTTGAGATTTAACAGAACCTAAGGGAGTGAGATACCCAACTCCCACTGCAGGTCCATGGACCCTATTTTCATTTCAGGTCAGTGCATGCAACTCCCATTGAAAGTCAATAGGAGGCGGGCACCTAACTCTCTTAGGTCCCTTAGTAGTGATGTTAACACGCTTTGCATTCCACTAATATCTCTGGTGAATGTTAAACAACAGATACCAAAGACAGACATTTTAAAATTAGCAGGTCCAGATAACTTGCCTCCAAGAGTTTTAAAAGAGCTGGCTGAAGAGCTTGCTGGATCAGTAATGTTAATTTTCAATGTCTTGGAGCACTAGGGAAGCTCCAGAAGACAGAAACAAAGCTAATGTTATGCCCATATTTAAAAAGGATAAACGGGATGGCCCAGTTAATTGTAAGTCTGTCAGAATGACCTTGATCCCAGGCAAGATAATGCAGTGGCTGATATGGGACTCAGTTAATGAAGAATTAATGACAGTAATGTAATGAATGCCAATCAACATAAATTTATAAAAAAATAGATCCTGTTAAAATAACTTGTTACCTTATTTTGATGAGATTACAAGTTTGTTGATAAGGGTGAAAGTGTTTACTCAATATACTGAGACTTCTCTAATGCATTTGACTTGGTATCACATGGCATTTTGATTAAAAAAATAGAATGATGTAAAATTTACATAGTGCACATTAAATGAATTAAAAACTGGCTAACTGATAGGTCTCAAACTGTAACTGTAAACGTGGAATCATCATCAAGTGGGTGTTTTTCAGTTGGGTCCCACAGGGATCGGTTCTTGATCTTACACTATTTAACATTTTTATCCATGACCCGAAAGAAAACAAAATCATCATTGATAAAGTACGCAGAAGACACAAAAAATTGGGGGAGGGGTAACTAATGAAGGGGACAGTTCACTGATACAGAGCCATCTGGATTGCTTGGTAAACTGGGCAAAGACAAACAATTTGAGTTTTAATGTGGCTACATGGAAATGTGTACATCTAGGAACGAAGAATGTAGGCCATACTTACAAGAAGGAGGCTCTATCCTGGGAAGCAGTGACTGAAAAAGATTTGCAGGGTCATGGTGGATAATCACCTGCACGTGACCTCCCAGAACAGTGCTGTGTCCAAAAGAGCTAATACAATCTTTGGATGCATAAACATGGCAATCTCAAAAAGGCGTAGCGAGGTTATTTTTCTTCTGTATTTGGCACTGGTGAGACTGCTGCTGGAAAACCATGTTCAGTTGTGGTGCCCACGGTGCAAGAAGTATGTTGATAATTGGAGAGGGTTCATAGGAGACCCACAAGAATGATTAAAGGATTAGAAAACATGCCTGATAGTGTTTGACTCAAGGAGCTCCGTCTATTTCGCTTAACAAAGAGAAGGTTAAAAGTTGATTTAATTGAAGTCTATAAGTATCTACATGGGGAATAAATATAATAAATTTAATAATGAGCTCTTCTATCTAGGAGACAAACGTTTAACATGATCCAACGGCAGGCAGTTGAAGTTAGACAAATTCATTCTGGAAATAAGGTGTAATTTTCTAAATAGTGAAGTAATTAACCAATGGACCAATTTACCAAGGGTCGTGGTGGATTTCCATCACTCGCAATTTTTAAATCAAGATCGGATGTTTTTTTCTAAAAGATCTGCTCTAGAAATTATTTTGGGGAAGTCCCATGGCTTGTGCTCTACAGGAGGTCAGACTAGATTATCACAATGGTCCCTTCTGGTCTTGGAATCTGTGAATCTATGAATCTAGGTTTAATTGATCTTGCCTAAGCACAGGGGGCTGGACTTGATCTCTTGAGGTCCCTTCCTGCCCAACATTTGTATGACTCTACGAAAAGGCTAAAAGGAACCACTGAGATCATCTCTAGTCTGACCTCCTGCGTCACACATTCCACAGGGCTTCCCTGAGTTCATGCCTGTAAAACAGAGCATATTTTTAAGATGGATGTCCAATCTTGTTTTAAAAAATCTCCAGTGATGGAGAATCCACCACTACCTTGATAAATTGTTCCAATGGTTGATTACCTTCTCTGATAAAAATGTGTTCCTTTAGTCTGTCGCTGTAAGGCAGGTTTTCCAATCCCTTAAACATTCTTGTGGCGCTTCTCTGAACTCTCTCCAACTTATTAATATCCTTCTTGAATTGTGGCCAGCAGAACGAGACAAGTTATTCCAGTAGTGGTTACACCAGTGACATATACAGAGGCAGTATATCCTACTTACTCTTACTCGAGATTCCCCTGTTTATACAGCCAAGGATCATATTATCCTCTTGGTCCCAGCACTGCACTGGGAGATCATGTTTAGCTAATCCTTCAAGTCTTTTTCTGATTCACTGCTTCCCAGGATGAAGTCCCTCATGCTGTAAGTATGGCCTATGTTTTTGCTCCTAGATGTGCCAGTTTACATTTGACCGTATTTAAATGTATTTTTATTGATTGTGCCTAGTTTACCAAGAGATACTGATTTCTCTGCATAGGTGGTCTGTCCTTTTCATTATTTACCCACTCACCCAATCTTTGAGTCATCTGAAAACTTTACCAGTGAAGATTTTATGGGTTTTTCAAAAAAGGTTAAACGCCTTAAGGCTTGCAGGGCACCACTAGAAACACACCCACTAGGTGATGATTTCCCATTTACAATTACATTTTGAGACTTGTAGTTAATCAGTTTTTAATCCATTTAGTGTGTGCCATGTTAATTTTGTATCAGTCTAGGTTTATAATTAAAACTGAGCTGTGAAGATGTTATTTACATTGGATCCTGCTCAGTTATATGGCTCTTCTGTCCAGGCTGGGAAAAGACAGATCAAAAGGACAGAAACAGTTTAAAAAAAAGAGAGAGAGAGAGAGAGGGAGAATTGTCAGGGGCTCTTTGCAGGGAAACAGACTGACTCATAGGACTTGTCTATACTTACGGATAAATCGGCACTGCTGCGATCGATGCAGTGGTGTCGATTTAGAGGGTCTGGTGAAGACAAGCTAAGTCGATGGCAAAGTGCTCTCCTGTGGACATCTTTACTCCACCTCCCCAAGAGGTGGAAGTTAAGTCAGCAGGAGAATGTCTCCCATAAACACAACGTGGTATAGACATCGCTGTAAGTCAACCTAAGTTACGTCGACTTAAGTTACATAATGTACAAAAGGGAAGTAGTGTAACTTAGGTCAATTTACAGCTTTAGTGTAGACCAGTCCATAGACAGGCCCTTCCAGATGGGGCTAAAACTGGTGCATCCTAAGCTTTTCCAGAGATGGTAAGCTCTAGGTTAGACAGACAGGCCTATAGGCTTTTGATTGTTTTAAAATCCACATTAGTTAAAGAAATAGGTCTGTATGATGCACAGTTGGTAAGATCTTTTCCTTCTTTAGGAATGACCATATTGGATACTTTGAAAACTCCTACCCACACTATCAAATTTTACATACCTTGCACAAAGTTTTATCTAACACGAAGAGCTGTTTAAAAAATGGTGAAGATTTCTCATAAAACCCCAAGCTCTTAATAATCATTTTCTTTCAGCATATTTTGAAAAGGACTACATTTTAATTTATCAAAAATTGTCATGACATTTATTATTGAAGTATGGAGTTGAAGAAATCATTTATTATGTGGTTTGATGTTTGTTTCTGGCTTTTTCCACAATATCTCTACATTTTTCCCTTCTCCTTTCCTTCCCCCTTTATTCCCCTTCCCCGTGTTTTTCTTTTTCGTATTTTGCCAATGAAAAGGGGGATTTAGGGGAGAAAGGGGAAAGAAAGGGAAAAAAAACAAGAAGTAAAAAAGTGAAAAATAAAGAAAAGAAAAAAAAACCTACAAATTTTCATGCCACGTTCCAATGGAATAAGAAAGAAGAAAATTTCAAAAAACAAATGAACTAAAATTTTTCTGAACAATTTGGTTTCTGAAAAATGGTCATTTTTTTGTTTAAATATAAGCTGGGTTCTTTCAACTTGGTGTTATCCTGAATGGATTAGTTCTGATTGTCTGAAGTCTTGTGAAAGCCAAAAACATACTGGCATATTTTTTCAGAGCCTGCTTTATATCTTTGTTTCTCAGGATATATATAAGGGGAGGTAACATTCTGCAGCTGCCAAAGAACCAAAAAAATACATTTGTGTAATACAGCCCATGACAGAGATGGCTCTGTCCCCAGTCAGGAGACTGGCCAGCAGCCTAGGCAGGATGATGGAGGTGTAGCAAGTCTCCAAGCAGGCCAAGTTCCCCAGGAAGAAGTAAATGGGGGTCTGAAGGTGCTGTTAGAGGCCTTATTTCTTCACCCACTCACTTCCCTGGTCCTTCTTGCATGAACAGAGAGCAACAGTACCCAAAATCCGAAGGTGCAAACAATTCAATGTTTATTGGGGTGAACTTCCAGCAAGCATGATTCCAGTTTCCTTCCTCAGTGTCCCCCTTCCCAGCTCTGACACCACAGAGCCTTGCCTGTGTCCCTGTTCCCATTTCCCCCCTTTACTTCCTGATTGACTGCAGACTATATTGTAAAACTGCTTAGCTATACCTCAACCAATCATTTTACAGAAATTTAACTAACCAATCCTAACATATTGTAACATGATTATTTAACCAATTATATCCCACCACCTTAATTGGTTTACACCGAACAAAATTAATTATACAGCAGACAGAAACAATCACAGAACCAGACAGAGATTATACAGACAAACAATAGGGAAGTGGAAACTACAGTGATAGAACAATACAGGAAAAAGGATTTTACACCCCAGCTATTGATAAGTGAGTTCTTGCCAGACAGGATGCTATCAAACTAAGTTTCCTTTTACATCTTTTAGGCTCTTTCCTTTCTCTGGAGGTGATAGATCGATCACCTTTCTAACAGCCCCAGATTGCCTTATTTCAATGTGACTAGTTTGGAATGTGAGGATGTGACCGTTCGCTTCTCAGCTTATGGCTGCCTCTGCTGCTTAGCCAAAGGCTTAGCCTAAGACCAGGGCCTCAGACTGTCACCGTGAGAGAAGGCCCTTACACCGGCAGACAGTGATTTTGATTCTTTTTTTTTAAACCTCTATAACTAGCTAAGTGATAAGAATACACCTAAATTCTTAAAGTATAGGCCTTTACAGACAGGCCTGAATATCTATATCCTAACAGTGCTGACCAGCCATAATTATAGCAATGACGAGCATGTTCCCGGTCACGGTCACTAGTCTGTTCAGAAACAATCTCCAGCATGTAAATCACTCCCAGCTATATTGTAACGAGTGCTATAACCAGCCACTCTTGAATTACACTGCAGAACACCAGCAAACTCCCAGTCCCAGACTTCCCCCCAGAAATGTGCGTCTTGTACAGCCCAGCTCGCTCCTTCTAGACAACCTCACTTCATCAATAGAAAGGTGGAGGTGGTGGAATCACCATCCTTAGAGGTTTTTAAGGCCTGGCTTGACAAAGCCCTGGGTGGGATGATTTAGTTGGCATTGGTCCTGCTTTGAGCAGGGGGTTGGACTAGATGACCTCCTGAGGTCCCTTCCAACCCTGATATTCTATGATTCTATGAAAGTGATACAGTCAAATCCCGTTATCTAAAATGGAGTTTGCCAAACACTTTAATCCAAATACATTGGTTTAGATAAAAGAATAAAACAAATTTATTAACAGCAGGATAGATTTTAAGTCATTACAAGTAAGGCTGCGAGTCAGTCATGGATTCCATGACTTTCCGGGACCTCCGGGACTTCTGCAGTGGCCAATGCGGCTGCCCTGGGGGCCACCTGAGCAGCTCGGGCAGCCCCTGGGCCTGCTGCACTGGCCGCTGCTGGGGCAGTCTCGGGCAATCATGCCCCCGCCAGCAGGAGTTGAGGTGTGGGAGGGGTTGCGGACTCTGGGTGGCGCTTAACTTGGGGGGCTCCATGGAAGTGGTGACATGACCCTCCCTCGGTTTCTAGGTGGAGGGTCAGTCAGGTGGCTCTGCACACTGCCTCCCCCCGCAGATGCCAGCTGCGCAAGTCCCACTGGCCATGGTTCCTGGCCAATGGGAATTGGGGAGCCAGCGCTCAACGTGGAGGGAGCACACGGAGCCTCCTGGCTGTGCCTCTGCCTAGGAGCCAAGGGACATGTCGCTGCTTTCAGGGAGCCATGTGGAGACAGATAGGGAGCCCACCAACCCCCTACCCAGCAGCAGCAGGGGTCCCAGGCTGCCCCTCCAGAGCACCCAGATTTAGTCAGGGGTATATAATATAAGTCATTGACAGGCCATGGGCCGTGAATTTTTGTTTACTGCCCATGGCCTGTCCATAACTGTTACTAAAAATACTTGTGATTAAAACATAGCCTTAATCACAAGTAATGAGACATACAGGTCAGGAATGGTTAAAAGAAATAAAAGGTAAAACATGGTAACACTTAACAAGCTAAGTGAATTCAAAGTAAAGGTCTCTCTCACCACAAGTTGCAACAGTCTTACTGGCTGAGTCTTTCAGTCAGGATCCCTCCCCCAGTCCAATTCTGCTTCTTCAGGTATTGCTGATGTTGTTGGCAGAGAGAAAGGGAGAGATGCTTTTGGGTGTCTGCTCTCACCTTGTATAGTCACGTCTCTTGCACAAGAATCATGTCCAGTTGAGGTTTAGAAGACAGAGAGTCTGTGTGGACTGGAACCTTAAGCTGCTTTTTTGTCAAAATGTAGTTTTTTTGCTCACACCCTCTCTCCTGCCAAAAGTGGCCACTTAATCTGTTGATGGTCCATTTGATCTTGTTGAGACCTGGCTGATTCCTTGGCTCGCCTTTTGTGTCTGTGGAACTGGTTTGTGACTGCCCTCCATAACATGTTGGAATACGTCTCTGTAACATCATACAGTGGAATCTTATAACCCTATGTACAATGCTACCCCACATATTTTACCAAGACAATAATAATTAGTGGATTATGAGTTTACAGATGATACCTCACAAGGCCCTACTTTGTACAAGATTTATTATAGTCCTCTAAAAGGGGTGAACATAGGGTTACAGACTGTCACAGCTTTCTAGTAGAGTTGGTCAGTTGATGCCATAAATCATGAAGTACAACAAATCCCCAGGAGTGGCCAGTACTGGATGTTTCAGATGAAGGGCTTCAGTGGAGTTACTCATGATTTACACCAGGGTGACTGAGAGGGGAATCAATCCCATTGCTTCCTCTGAGCCAGTAAAAAATAGGTCATAGTTTCCAAAGATATTATGCACAGTTTTTAATGCACACACTTTCCCTTCAGTTTAAGTAAAAAAAACCCCAGCTCTCTGTCATAATGGCTATAGCTGATTTATATCAGAGAATCAGTGGAGAGTTGGGCTTGAGCCATTCTTTTCTTTCTTCAGTGAGGATTTGCAGATCTAGTTTCCTTCCTGTTATCACCACCCAATTGTTTCTTTCAGCCATTCTTGCGCCTGAGTTTTCTGCTTGAAGGGGATATCAATGATTTCACCCAGACGTAATAACAGAGATGTCCGAAGCTGAAAATTAGTTTGTCAGGACATAGATTCTACAGTGATTGGTATACTACTACTACTACTAAAACAACTTAAATAGAAAGAGCATGAGAATAAGAGTGGAAGCATGATTCAATCACCTAAATAAGTGACTAGATTTTCAAAAGTCTTCAGCCTCCAGCAGCAACAATTTCTCTCCCTGATGAGGAATTTCAAAGGACCCTAAGGGAGTTAGGCTCCTATTGCCAGCTTTTCAATTGTATTTAGGTACTGTGACAGACCCAGACCAGTGGGGTACAGGAGTCTGATAGAGGGAAAATATACTGGTCACTGGATGAGTAGTTTTCTGTTCCCTGAGTGACCAGAGCAGGGGCTGCACTAGAATAATCAGGAACCTGCTAGAACCAGTTAAGGCAGGCAGGCAAATTAGGACACCTGGAGTCAATTAAGAAGAAGCTGCTAGAATCAATTAAGGCAGGCTAATCAGGGCACCTGGGCTCTAAAAAGGAGCTCACTTCAGTTTGTGGTGCAAGTGTGAGGAGCTGGGAGCAAGAGGCGCAAGGAGCTGAGAGTGAGAGGATGTGCTGCTGGAGGACTGAGGAGCACAAGCGTTATCAGACACCAGGAGGAAGGTCCTGTGGTGAGAATAAGGAAGGTATTTGGAGGAGGCCATGGGGAAGTAGCCCAGGGAATTGTAGCTGTCATGCAGCTGTTACAGGAGGCACTATAGACAGCCGCAGTCCACAGGGCCCTGGGCTGGAACCCGGAGTAGAGGGCGGGCCCGGGTTCCCCCCAAACCTCGCAATTGACCTGGACTGTGGGTTCTTCCAGAGGGGAAGGTCTCTGGGCTGTTCCCCAACCCACATGGTGAATCTCTGAGGCAAGAAAATCTGCCAATAAGCGCAGGACCCACCAAGATAGAGGAGGAACTTTGTCACAGTACCTAAAGGGGCAGATAGGAGCCTAGTGGGATTGACAAATATGCCTAAGCACATCATGGGCCTGACTCCCACTGATTTCAATGAATGGTTACATGAGGAGTTCACTGGGACTTCAGTGATAACACTGAGAGATCAATGTTGGCACGTTTGAAAACTCCAGTAGGCACCTATCTACAAATGTAAGCACTCAAATACCTGTGAAAATCTTCCCACTGAAATTCAGTGTGAGCTGGTGCCTAAATTCCCTCGGCCCCTTTGACAATCCCAGTAAGCATTCGCTAGCGGGTGTTGTAACATCTGTCCCTTAATGATTCCTGTGATAGGAATGTTAAAATTAATGGTTATAATCTACATAGCAAGGAATAAATGGGTAAAAGGAGTGATTACATGGTTACTCTACTTTCAGGGCCACCCAGAGGATTCAGGGGGCCTGGGGCAAAGCCGGAGAACTTGTACTCACCGGGCGGCCCTCTGAGTCTGCGGTGGCGGTGGCATTTCGGCGGCGGGGAGCCCTTCAGTCGTTCCGCGTCTCTGGCAGCACTGAAGGACCCGCCACCGAAATGCTGCCGAAGACCCGGAGCGACTGAAGGGCCCCCCGCCACCAAAGTGCCGCCGAAGACCCGTGTGAAGGCTGCTTCCCCACTCTGAACTTTAGGGTACAAATGTGGGGTCCTGCATGAAAACTTCTAAGCTTAACTACCAGCTTAGATCTGGTCCACTGCCACCACTCCCAAAGTGCTAATTCCCTTCCCTGGGTAGCCTTGAGAGACTCTTCACAAATTCCCTGGTGAATACAGATCCAAACCCCTTGGATCTTAAAACAAGGAGAAATTAACCATCCCCCTTCTTTCTCCCACCAACTCCTGGTGAATACAGATCCAACCCCCTTGGATCTAAAAACAAGGAAAAATCAATCAGGTTCTTAAAAAGAAGGCTTTTAATTAAAGAAAAAGGTAAAAATCATCTCTGTAAAATCAGGATGGAAACTAACTTTACAGGGTAATCAAACTTAAAGAGCCCAGAGGAATCCCCTCTAGCCTTAGGTTCAAAGTTACAGCAAACAGAGATAAACACACTAGCAAAAAGGTATATTTACAAGTTGAGAAAACAAAGATAAAAACTAACACACCTTGCCTGGCTGTTTACTTACAAGTTTGAAATATGAGAGACTTGTTCAGAAAGATTTGGAGAACCTGGATTGATGTCTGGTCCCTCTTAGTCCCAAGAGCGAACAACCCCCAAAACAAAGAGCACAAACAAAAGCCTCCCCCCCCCCAAGATTTGAAAGTATCTTGTCCCCTTATTGGTCCTTTGGGTCAGGTGTCAGCCAGGTTACCTGAGCTTCTTAACCCTTTACAGGTAAAAGGATTTTGGAGTCTCTGGCCAGGAGAGATTTTATAGTACTGTACACAGGAGGGATGTTACCCTTCCCTTTATAGTTATGACACCCCGGACCGCCGCCGGGTGAGGAAAGGGATTCTTGGCCACAGCTTGCGGGGCCCCTGCTGGGCCCGGGACCTGGGGCAAATTGCCCCACTTGCCCTGCCCTCTGGGTGGCCCTGCTACCTTTAAGAACGATGGACACAATATTGAAACCCTGATCTGACTCCTTCACTCAGTATCACATATGCCATTTCTGCAGGCTGTCTAGACTCCCCATCTATCTCAGGTTCTTCAATTCTCTCAGAAATGAGACCTGGTTCTCTTGTCCCGCATGGTACATCTTGTGTTATATCCAGTGACAGCAAATGAGTGCCTTTCCTGACTCAGTATTTATCCTTCCAATAGGAAGGTGCATCTTGACTCTTTTGCTGCTCGGTTTTCAAAATTAATGAGAAGGGGAATGTTAATAACATGCTTATTCTCTAGACTGTACAAACAGCCAAAGGAATAGACTTCAGTCCTCAAAGGGAAAGTAAAGGAGAGAGGAGACCTGCTAAGATAAACATATCCCTCTGTCCCTCACCCTCACTCACCACCTGCTCAGCATACAGCTAGTTGAAATGTTTGGAGTTTCACATTTTGTTACTGACATTTTTCATGAAATTTGAAATGCCGATACAAAGAAATAGATAATTTTTCATGCATGTGTCCTATTTTTCTGGTTGAAAATTTTGTATTTCAAAGCACTGATGAAAAAATGTGAAATTTTGATGGGGAAAAACGGTTAATTTTGTCACAAATTTGAAATGCTTTTGAAATTCTAATCCTCAAACACATAAATGAGGACTTAGGTGCTGACATTTATTTTCTTGCTTTAGAAATTTTTTGCCTACAGTCCCATTTTCAAAATTATCCTTGGACCATGTTTACAAAGGTAGTTATGCAACTAAAGATGCAGATAGGCATGTAGCGCCAGATTTTTAAAGGTATCTAGGTGCCTAATGGGATTTTTAAAATCACCTATGCATGTAACACCCATTGAAATCACCCATTGTTAAGCAGCTAGATGCTTTTGAAAATTCCATTAGGCGCCAAAGTCTTGCCCTATATGATTTGCCTAAGGTCACAAGTGAATCTTTGGCAGAGCTGGTCTCTCAAGTCTCCTCCAAGTCTCCTGAACCAAAAGACCATCCTTCCCTCAGTTAACTGAGGGAATGTGCCCACCAGTTGTTACCTGAGTTCAGAACTGGAGGTAGGGACTTAGATTCCCAGCAGCTTCAGCCAACACCAGATAAGAGGTCTATCCACATCCAGAAAAGAGGCCTTCTTTCTTCTGAGATGTGGACCCTCTATAACTTGGTTAGCTCCAAAGCAGATTACTATGATGCACTCTATAGTGGGTCACAACTGAAATCTACTCTCAAGTTGAAGGTCATGCAAGTTATCTGAGGCCAATTGGTAAGCAGAGTAGCTCTTCCTGTGGACACTTTTCCTAGCTCATGTCTTTGACCATGTTGCCCTTCTCTTTGTATCCCTTCACTGGTTGCCCATTCTCCATCACATCAAACATAATCTTCTGGTCTTCTTTTTTGAAGGCCCTTCATGGCCTATCCCCGTCTTTCTTTCACTGTCAAGATGTCGACTCCCACCTCTGATCAGCCCATCCATTGCTCTCTTGTTAAGTTTTCAAACAAACAGCTTCATGTTTTCTCCCATGCTGCCCCGCATGCCTGGGTGGAGCTCCCCATAAATATCCACAAAGCAACCTCATTATCCTCCTTCACATTCCTGCTTAAAAATATCCTTTACTATAATATTTGCAAAAAAACTTGACAACAGTTAGGAAACTGGGGAGCTGAAACCACTACCTACCACGCTGACCATATTTATCTCATTGTTTCCTTGTACTCCCCTATTGGCCTATCTGTATCCACCTGTTGTCTCTTGTCTTGTACTTACATTGAAAGCTCCTTTGGTAGAGATTATCTTTTTGCAATCACAATACAAAACATCATCATCATCATCATCACCACATGTCAACATATCTGTGTTAGCTTACCAAGTGAAGCCACAATAGCATGCACTTCAGCGTGGTGCTGACTAATAATACAGCGAATTAATTGAATGTGGACATCTTGGTCAATTCTGAACCAAATCTAAACCAACCATCGTAGATGCAGACATCTAATGCACAAATGAAAAATCAAGGAGTCCCCGGCATGGTGGGGCAGATCCCCATGACAGACTATCAAATATATCACCACCTACTGCCCAGTTTATATATATGAAGGAGGCATCCCTGCAATAAATTCTGCCATTCCTGACGGAGCCATCTGGCTCGATCGACCTCAGGGGAAATGGTAGTTGCTGCTCTACACCAGCCAAACAAAAGAAGAAGAAGATTGAACACGTGTAGTTCATGATCATAAGTGTTCAAAAGACCAAATTAACAAACTTACCTAAACTTACTGCTAAAAGTCAATAACAGTGCAGTACAGGAAAGAGATACTATGTTACCGATCCTTCTGGGAAACTGTTCCATGTACCATGTCAGTTCATCTTGCATAGAAGGTACACTCTGAAAGTATGACCCCCGAATTAGCTATATTGATAGTATACCAGTTACTAGAACTCTATATCAGAGGGGTAGCCGTGTTAGTCTGAATCTGTAAAAAGCAACAGAG
>NW_020664465.1:183486-193305 GCF_002925995.2 Terrapene triunguis | reverse complement strand
CACTGGGTTGCCATGCACAATATAGGGGAAACTGAGGCACACATAGGCTTCATAAGACTGTTACAGAAAATTCTCACTTAGGCCTGGTCTACACTAGGAGGTTATGTCGAATTTAGCAGCATTAAATCGAATTAACCCTGCACCCGTCCACACAACAAAGCTATTTAGTTCGACATAGAGGTCTCTTAAATTCGATTTCTGTACTCCTCCCCAACGAGGGGAGTAGCGCTAAATTCGACATGGCCATGTCGAATTAGGGTAGGTGTGGATGGAAATCAATGCTAATAGCTCCGGGAGCTATCCCACAGTGCACCACTCTGTTGACGCTCTGGACAGCAGTCCGAGCTCGGATGTTCTGACCAGCCACACAGGAAAAGCCCCAGGAAAATTTGAATTCATTTTCCTGTCTGGGCAGTTTGAATCTCATTTCCTGTTTGGACATCGTGGCGAGCTCAGCAGCACTGGCAACGATGCAGAGCTCTCCAGCAGAGGTGACCATGCAATCCCAGAATAGAAAGAGGGCCCCAGCATGGACTGATCGGGAAGTCTTGGATCTGATCGCTGTGTGGGGCGATGAGTCCGTGCTTTCGGAGCTGCGCTCGAAAAGACGGAATGCAAAGATCTACGAGAAGATCTCAAAAGCCATGACAGAGAGAGGATACAGCCGGGATGCAACGCAGTGCCGCGTGAAAATCAAGGAGCTGAGACAAGGCTACCAGAAGACCAAAGAAGCAAACGGACGCTCCGGATCCCAGCCCCAGACATGCCGTTTCTACGAGGCACTGCATTCCATTCTAGGTGCGGCCGCCACCACTACCCCACCACTGACCGTGGACTCTGAGGATGGGATATTGTCGATGGCCGGTTCCTCGGAGATGTTAGCGGATGGGGAAGATGAGGAAGGAGATGAGGAGGACGAGGCAGTCGACAGCGCTTACAACGCTGATTTCCCCGACAGCCAGGATCTCTTCATCACCCTCACAGAGATCCCCTACCAACCGTCCCCAGGCGTTAACCCGGACCTAGAATCAGGGGAAGGATCAGTTGGTAAGTGTTTAAAACATGTAAACATTTATTTTGGACAGAACAGGAATATTAACAATATTAACAATGGGTTTTTCATGATTACTTTGCCCTAGGCGCTTAACGTTTCAGTCCTTGGCAGTGCAACTACTGCAAAAGAATCTAACAATGTCCGGTTTATCATGATTAGTTTGCCCTAGGCGCTCTATTTCTTAGTCCTTGCCAGTGCAGCTACTGGAAAAGAAGGTCTATATGTCCGGGGATAGAGCTGAAATCCTCATGGGACATCTCCACGAAGCTCTCCTGGAGGTAATTGGAAAGCCTTTGCATGAGGTTCCTGGGGAGAGCGGCCTTATTGGGTCCTCCGTGGTAGGAAACTTTTCCACGCCAGGCTATCATCAAGTACTCCGGAATCATTGCCTTGCAGAGCATGGCGGCATACGGCCCTGGTTTTTGCTGGCTTTCACGGAGCATGCGGTCTTTCTCTGTCCCAGAAATCCTCAGCAGAATGATGTCGCTCATGGTGACCTGCTTTGAATTAGGGGAATGTTACTGTTGGGACTGCTTGCCTGTTCCTTTACAGAACTGTAACCGGCGGTTTACAGCCATGCGGTGGAGGCGGGAGAGGGGCAGCATACTGGGATCTTTCCCGGGGACAGCCGTGAGGGGGTGGGACAGGGGCAGAGTTCATGCTTACCGGATTGCTGGCAGCAGGAACTGGCCAACACTAGGGACATTGCTTTGAACGGGAAAGGAGGGCACTGCTATAATTTAAGTTTTAAGCAGCCAAAAGTCTACGGCTTACCATGTCAGCCTGCTACCTGAATTCCGCTGTCCTGCCCCGCTTGTCTGATCTCCACTGCAAGACCCCAGGCACTGAATGCGAAGGCCGAAAATTCGACCTTGTCCTGAGTGCGCATGTGATAGGTGCTGTGCATGGTCTTGCTCACAGAGAAAGACTATGTTCATTGTTCACAAAAAATTATCTTTCTGAGGAATTCACTCCCTTTTTCCCATCCCACAGCTGCGACTGTCTCCCGACCTACCCTGGCATCACCCTCCCAGAGGCTGGCGCAGATTAGGCGCAGAAAGAAAAGGACACGGAACGACATGTTCTCAGAACTTATGGGCTGCTCCCGAGCCGAGGCGGCCCAGCAGACCCAGTGGAGGGAGAACATGTCCCAAATCCATCGATCACACATTGAACGGGAGGAGAGGTGGCGTCAGGAAGACCAGCAGGCAACTCAAACGCTGCTTGGACTAATGAGGGAGCAAACGGACATGCTCCGGCGCCTTGTGGATGTTCTGCAGGACCGGAGGCAGGAGGACAGAGCCCCGCAGCAGTCTCTCTCTAACCGCCCTCCCCCGCCACAAAGTCTCATACCCCCCTCACCCAAAGTCCCAAGAAGGAGGGGCGTCAGGGGCCGTGAACACTGTCACTCCACCCCTGCAGACTGCTCAAGAAACAGAAGGCTCTCATTCCCCAAAATTTGATAAGTCATTTCCTTCCCGCCTCACCCAAACCCCCGGCCCAGTTTCATCCCCTAACTGTTTAGTTGCTAATAAAAATACGTTTCTTTTAATTACTGTTTCCATCATGTTCTTTTAGAGGACAGTGTGTTTGAAGGGGGGGAAGGGGATTGGTAATTGGACAGGACAGTCACCTTTACCAGGGTACAGACAGGGGGGCATGTTCAGCAGCAGGTCACACACACATTGCAGTCAGTAGGCACCCTGGTCAGTCTGAGAGGTGGTTTTTATGTTCTGTGTGTGGGGGGGCTATGTGAGTTTGTGGCGGGGGAGGGCGGTTAGAGATCTTATGCAGCGGTCCTTATCCTGGATCACAGAGCCACGCAGCAGCGTCCTCCCCCGCCACAAAGTCACATAGCCCCCACACACAGAGTCCCGAAAAGGAGGGGTGCCAAGCTCCGTTGAAACAACCAGTCTACCACTGCGGACCGCTCTAGGAGCAGGAGCCTGTCATTCCTTGAGTTTATAAGCATTCTTTCCATCACTACGCCCGCTCCCCACCACAGTCTGCGTCCCAGTTTCAACCCTTTCCCGCGAAACACGTAATAAAGAAAACGGTGTTCATTAACAAAGTTCCATTTATTTTATTTTTAAACGTGTGTTGGAGGGGGGGGACGGGGTGAACGGGGTATGTAGCTGGAGAGGATAGTCAACATAAACTGGGTAAAGAAACGGGGGCAGGTTCAGCTTCTCTTTAAACAAACTTAATAGTCACAGGTTACCCTGCTCACTGAGGAACCTAGCTTTCAAAGCCTTCCGGATGCACAGCGCATCCCGCTGGGCTCTTCTAATCGCAAGGCTGTCTGGCTGGGCGTAATCAGCAGCCAGGCTATTTGCCTCAACCTCCCACCCCGCCATAAAGGTCTCCCCCTTGCTCTCACAGAGATTGTGGAGCACACAGCAAGCTGCAATAACAATGGGGATATTGGTTTCGCTGAGATCTGAGCGAGTCAGTAAGCTTCTCCATCTCCCCTTGAGACATCCAAAAGCACACTCCACCACCATTCTGCAGTTGCTCAGACGGTAGTTGAAGAGTTCTTTTTCAGTGTCCAGGGCGCCTGTATAGGGCTTCATGAGCCAGGGCATTAGCGGGTAGGCTGGGTCCCCGAGGATCACTATAGGCATCTCCACATCCCCAACAGTTATTTTGTGGTCCGGGAAGTAAATACCTTCCTGCAGCCATCTAAACAGACCAGAGTTCGTGAAAACACGAGCGTCATGAACCTTGCCCGGCCATCCGACGTTGATGTTTGTAAAACGTCCCCTATGGTCCACCAGTGCTTGCAGCACCATTGAAAAGTAGCCCTTTCGGTTAATGTACTGGCTGGCCTGGTGGTCCGGTCCCAGGATAGGGATGTGATTTCCATCTATAGCCCCACCGCAGTTTGGGAATCCCATCACGGCGAAGCCATCTATGATGACCTGCATGTTTCCAAGGGTCACTACCTTTGACAGCAGTAGCTCAACGATTGCGTTGGCTACTTGCATCACAGCAACCCGCACGGTAGATTTGCCCACACCAAAGTGGTTCACGACTGACCGATAGCTGTCTGGCGTTGCAAGCTTCCAGAGGGCTATGGCCACTCGCTTCTGGACAGTCAGGGCTGCTCGCATGTGGGTGTCCTTGCGCTTCAGGGCAGGGGACAGCAGCTCACAAAGTTACAGGAAAGTTCCCTTCCGCATCCGAAAGTTTCGCAGCCACTGTGATTCATCCCAGACCTGCAGCACTATGCGGTCCCACCAGTCCGTGCTTGTTTCCCGGGCCCAGAATTGCCGTTCCACAGCATCAACATGACCCATTGCCACCATGATGTTCACGGCGCGGGGTCCCGTGCTTTGTGAGAGGTCTGTGCCACTCTCAGACTTCATCTCCTCACCATGATGCCATAGCCTCCTCGCCCGATATCTCAGTATCTGCCTCTGGAAAAGGTGGACGATAAGATGTGACGTGTTGACAACGGCCATAACTGCAGCGATGGTCACAGCGAGCTCCATGTCCGCAGTGCTGTGGCGTCCGCGCTGTCACTCACCAGAAAAGCGCGCGAAATGATTGCCTGCCGGCGCTTTCAGGGAGGGAGGGCGGGAGTGACGGTTGGATGACGACAGTTACCCGAAACCACCCTCGACACATTTTTTTCCCCAGCAGGCATTGGGGCTCGACCCAGAATTCCAATGGGCAGCGGGGACAGCGGGAACTGTGGGATAGCTGCCCACAGTGCACCGCTTCCAATGTTGACGTTTGCCCCGTTAGTGTGGACTCACAAAGTCGAATTACTGCCCTTAGTGTGGATACACACATTCGACTTTGTAATATCGATTCCACATATTCGATTTAAGTAAAATCGAACTACTCTCGTAGTGTAGACATACCCTTAGTCACACCATTCGTGACTTTATAGATCTCTGTCATATCCCCCCTTAGACAAATATGCTTTAGTCTCTCCCATCTTACACTCTTTACTTTTGACCCCACCTCCCTTTCATCTCTAAGCTCACTGAACTCTCTACCTAGCTCTGTATTCTAATTGTGATTTTGGGAGGGAATTTGCCGATTGAATAGGGGGACTGGCAGTCAACTCTCCTGAGTTATGTTCCTGGCTGTGGCAAGGGAACGTAGTCTAGTGGTTAGTGTGAGGGACTAGGGAGTCAGGATGCTTGAGTGTATTCCAGCTTGGAGAATTGAGTGCAGTCTAGTGGGTTACAGGATGGGACTGAGGGGCAGGTTTCCTGAGTTCCAGTTGTGGCTCAGAAGGGATGAGGGGCCTAGAGGATACAACAGGTGCTTGGGCACCAGAGTTCCTGGGGTTTATACCCAGATCAGTTACTAACTCATTCTGTGACGTTGGTTGAGTCATTTTCCCCTGTGTGAAATGGAAAAAAATCCTCCTTTCCAGCTGTGCTGAGGCGCTCGGTAACACTTTCAAACCTGCCCACTGAGTGCCCCAAGTGACTGTGGGTTCCTTTTTAGAAGTACTGATCACCTCAACCCTCAGCTATGTGGAGTTGTGAGTGCAAATATCCCCTGAAAATCAGGCCCAAGGGACCCCAAATTGGGCACTCAAACTCCAAGGCATTTTTGAAAATGTCGGCTTTAATGAGGCAGAGGGTTTGGGGATCCTAAAATGTAACCAGAGAAGGAAAAAGTTTTGTTCTTCATGACATGGTATAGTCTAGTCCTGCTCTTCTCAGCCCAAATCCTACTGCTCCAGGCCTCATTCTGGGGTAGGGGCCAGTTTATAAGCCATTATTATTGGTAGAGCAATGATCCTGCAACAGTTAGTAATGCAACCATCTTCTTCAGGCTATTGATTAAAATGGAATAAAATGCCCATTATCTAGTTAATCACCTCCTTTTCTAAAAAGAAGTCTTGCTAAACAGCCTCAGAAGAGTCCTGATCCATTAGTCTTCCCCCATCCAGCAAGAGCTGCTGGTTCGACAGCACTGGAGAATGGTCTTTGTTCATCTCCAGGGGAATTAGAGCCAAGAGAGAGGCCACAGGAGCCCTTGTTCTTCACAGGGGTTGTTTCCCATATATGAATTATTTTAAACACTTTCTTTTGTAAAAAAGAGGAAATTCCTAACCAACAAATGTGTCATCTTGAAAATCGTGGGACTGCATCAGTTCATTGGACAGCAGAAGATGAGGAGAAGAAACATAGTCCTTTGGTCAAAGCTCACAAGATCAGGGCCTAATTCCTGACCGTCATAGACTCCTTGCATGAGCTTGAACAAATCACTCAGGCTGAGATTTTTAAAGGGCCCAAGGGGTTTGGATGCCTCATTCCCATTCCAATGAATGAGAATGGGGCATCCAGTTCCCTCATGCAGTTTTGAAAAGTTCAGCCTTAATCCCTCTGCCCAAGATTTTCCAAATGAGTAGGGAGTCTGGGCGTCTGACTTGAGCAGGGCCGGCTCCAGGCACCAGCTTAACAAGCAGGTGCTTGGGGCGGCCAAGGGAGAGGGGCAGCACCTGTGGCAATTCGGGGGCGGCAGGTCCCTCACTCCCTCTAGGAGCGAAGGACCTGCCGCTGAACTGCCGCCGCCGATCGCGGCTTTTTTTTTTTCCCTTGGGGTGGCAGAAATGCTGGAGCCAGCCCCGGACTTGAGGAACCTGAAAGGACTGTGATTTTGAGAGGGTGAATGCTGAGCATTTACCAATTCCCTTGAAGATGCCTCAGGTCAGACACCCAAAGACACTCGTCACAAATCTCCTCAGTTCTCCGTCTGTAAAGTGGGCAGAATAATCCTTCCTTTATCTGTGCTGCTGTGACCTGGCTCCCTCCTGGGCATAAGACAAATCACTACCGAGGCCTCAGTCAGATGTAAAGAAACAAAAGGGGATTTTATTGGGCAGTCAACCCCTTTCAGCAGGGCACCACTTGTCCCCACAACCACAGACAAGTGTTTCGCGCTTTTTTCCTGGGTGAACAGTGCAGTCTCCTCCGCCCATTGGAATTCTGGGTTGAGATCCCAATGCCTGATGGGGCCAAAAACATTGTCGCGGGTGGTTCTGGGTATATCCTCCCCCCTCTCCAGGGAAGCAACGGCAGACAACTGTTTCGCGCTTTTTTCCTGGGTGAACAGTGCAGACGCCATACCACGGCAAGCATGGAGCCCGCTCAGTTCAAGACAGCAGTCATGAACATTGTAAATACCTCGCGCGTTATCGTGCCGTTTATGCTGAACCAGAACCTGCAAAACCAGGCGGCGAGGAGTAGGCTACGGCAGTGCGGCGGCGAGAGTGATGAGGATATGGACATGGAATTCTATCGAACCGCGGGATCCGGTGCTTTGGAGATCATGCTGTTAATGGGGCAGGTTATAGCCGTGGAACGCCAATTCTGGGCCCTGGAAACAAGCACAGACTGGTGGGACCGCATAGTGTTGCAGGTGTGGGACGATTCCCAGTGGCTGCGAAACTTTCGCATGCGTAAGGGCACTTTCTTGGAACTTTGTGACTTGCTTTCCCCTACCCTGAAGCACCAGAATACCAAGATGAGAGCAGCCCTCACAGTTGAGAAGCGAGTGGCGATAGCCCTGTGGAAGCTTGCAATGCCAGACAGCTACCGGTCAGTCGGGAATCAATTTGGAGTGGGCAAAGCTACTGTGGGGGCTGCTGTAATGCAAGTAGCCAAAGCAATCACTGACGTGCTGCTACGAAAGGTAGTGACTCTGGGAGATGTGCAGGTCATAGTGGATGGCTTTGCTGCAATGGGATTCCCTCACTGTGGTGGGGCAATAGATGGAACCCACATCCCTATCTTGGCACCGGAGCACCAGGGTACCCAGTACATAAACCGCAAGGGGTACTTTTCAATGGTGCTGCAAGCACTTGTGGATCACAAGGGACATTTCACCAACATCAACGTGAGCTGGCCGGGAAGGGTTCATGATGCTCGCGTCTTCAGGAACACTACTCTGTTTAAAGGGCTGCAGCAAGGGACTTACTTCCCGGACCAGAAAATAACCATTGGGGATGTTGAAATGCCAATAGTTATCCTTGGGGACCAAGCCTACCCCTTAATGCCATGGTTCATGAAGCCATACAAAGGCAGCCTGGACTGGAGTCAGGAGCTATTCAACTACAGGCTGAGCAAGTGCAGAATGGTGGTAGAATGTGCATTTGGCCGTTTAAAAGGTCGCTGGCGATTGCTACTGACTCGCTCAGACCTCAGCCAAACCAATCTCCCCATTGTTATTTCTGCTTGCTGTGTGCTCCACAATCTCTGTGAAAGTAAGGGGGAGACCTTTATGGCAGGGTGGGAGGCTGAGGCAAATCGCCTGGCTGCTGATTATGCGCAGCCAGACACCAGGGTGATTAGAAGAGCACACCAGGAAGCGCTGTGCATCAGAGAAGCTTTGAAAACCAGTTTCATGACTGGCCAGGCTACAGTGTGAAATTTCTGTTTGTTTCTCCTTCATGAAAACCCGCCCCCTTTATTGACTCATTCTCTGTAAGGAACCCACCCTCCCCGTTCCCCCAGCTTGCTTTCAAAGGAAATAAAGTCACTATCATTTAAAAATCTTTATTAAGTGATTAAGTATTCTTTATTAAGTGATTATAAACATAGGGAGAGAACCAACAAGGTAATCTGGGTGAGGTTTGGGAGGAGGATAGGAGGGAAGTAAAAGGCCACTGAAAAAATTCAGTATAATGACAGCCTTTTGGTTGGGCTGTCCACTGGGGTGGAGTGGGAGGGTGCACGGAGCCTCCCCCCCCCCCGCGTTCTTACATGTCTGGGTGAGGAGGATATGGAACATGGTGAGGGGGGAGGGAGGTTATACAGCGGCTGCAGCGGCAGTCTGTTATCCTGCTGCCGTTCCTGAAGCTCCACCAGACCTGGAGCATGTCCATTTGATCACGCAGCAGCCCCAGCATTGCAGCCTTCCACCTCTCATCTCAAGCATCCCTCATGACCTCACGTTCACTGGCATCTTTCCTAAATTTAGATACCGTGTCCTTCCACTCATTCAAATGAGCTCTTTCATTGCGGGTGCATTCCATTATTTCCGTGAACATCTCGTCTCGTGTCCTCTTTCTACGCCGCCTTATCTGAGATAGCCTTCGGGATGGAGGAGGGAGGCTTGAAAAATTTGCTACTGCTGGAGGGAGGGTTGAAAAAAAGGAGAGAAGTTTTTAAAATGATACATTTTACAGAACAATGCTTATACTCTTTCACGGTGAACAACACTATTCACATTACATAGCACATGTGATTTCAGTACAAGGTCGCATTTTCCATCTTAATATTGAGTGCCTGTGGCTTTGGTGTTAGAGATCACAGATGCAGGTCCAGGCAACAGAATTCAGCTTGCATGCAGCCATGGTAAGCCATTGTCTTTCGGCTTCTGCGCCCTCCTTTCCCACATACCAAGCAAAGCCCATTGACTGCTGCGGTTTTCCTGTTAACCTTCAGCAGCAGAAAACAAACTAACCCCCCCAATCCAATTCTCTGGGATGATCGCTTTATCCCTCCCCCCACCGCGTGGCAGGTATCAGGGAAGATCCCTGCAGAAAACAAACTAACCCCCCTGCCCCCCCTCCCGCCATGAATTATCTGGGATGATCGCTGTACCCCTCCCCCCCACCACGTGGCTGGTAACAGGGAAGATCCCTGCTAGCCAAACGTGAAAAGCTCAGGGCCAATTCCCCCCACCCTGCGCTTGGCTAACTGCAGGAAAGGATTTCTTTTCAGCCACAGGCAAACAGCCCAGTAGGAACGGCCACCTCTGTCCCCTTAATTAAATTCCCGTATTTCAACCAG
>NW_020664465.1:90100-183386 GCF_002925995.2 Terrapene triunguis | reverse complement strand
CCCCCCCCTCCCACCATGAATTATCTGGGATGATCGCTGTACCCCTCCCCCCACCACGTGGCTGGTAACAGGGAAGATCCCTGCTAGCCAAACGCGAAAAGCTCAGGGCCAATTCCCCCCACCCTGCGCTTGGCTAACTGCAGGGAAGGATTTCTTTTCAGCCACAGGCAAACAGCCCAGTAGGAACGGCCACCTCTGTCCCCTTAATTAAATTCCCGTATTTCAACCAGGTTACCATGAGCGATATCACTCTCCTGAGGATTACACAGCGAGATAAAGAACGGATGTTGCTTGAATGCCAGCAAACACTGGGACCATACGCTGCCAGGCTTTGTCAGGCAATGATACCAGATTACTTGCTGCAAGCATGGCGTGGTCAAGTGTCCTACCATGGAGGACGGAATAAGGCTGCACTGCCCAGAAACATTGTGGCAAGGCTTTTGGAGTATCTCCAGGAGAGCTTCATGGAGATGTCCCTGGAGGATTTCCGCTCCAACCCCAGACACGTTAACAGACTTTTCCAGTAGCTGTACTGGTCGCGAATGCATCCCAAGTCCTCAGGGCAAAGTAATCATTAAAAAACGCTTGCTTTTAAAACAAGTTTTATATTTTAAAAGGTAAACTCACCTGAGGTCCCTTCCATGGGGTCATGGTCTTGGATACTGGCTTGGGAGGGTTGGGAGGGTACTTCAGTCAGGCTGAGAAAAAGATCCTGGCTGTTGGGGAGAATGGAGTGCTGGGTGCTCTCCGCAAGCTCGTCCTCCTCCTCCTCCTCCTCTTCCCCATCCACAGAATCCTCAGGTGTAGCTGATGAGATTATCCCTGCCTCGGAATCCACGGTCAGAGGTGGGGTAGCGGTGGCGGCCCCCCCTAGAATTGCATGCAGCTCGGCATAGAAGCGGCATGTCCACGGCTCTGACCCGGAGCGACCGTTTGCCTCCTTTATTTTTTGATAGGCTTGTCTGAGCTCCTTGACTTTCATGCGGCACTGATCTGAGTCCCTATTGTGGCCTCTCTCCATCATGCCCTTGGAGATTTTTTCAAAAATTTTGGCATTTTGTCTTTTCGAACGAAGTTCTGCTAGCACTGAATCCTCTCCCCATATAGCGATCAGATCCAGTACCTCCCATACGGTACATGCTGGTGCTATTTTTCGATTATCGGCCTGCATGGTTACCTGTGCTGATGAGCTATCTGTGGTCACCTGTGCTCTCCACGCATGGCAAACAGGAAATGAAATTCAAATGTTCGTGGGGCTTTTCCTGTCTACCTGGCCAGTGCATCCGAGTTCAGATTGCTGTCCAGAGCGGTCACAATGGTGCACTCTGGGACAGCTCCCGGAGGCCAATACCATCGAATTGCGGCCACACTAACCCTAATTCGAAATGACAATATCGATTTTGGCGCTACTCCGCTCGTCGGGGAGGAGTACAGAAATTGATTTTAAGAGCCCTTTATTTCGAAATAAATGGCTTCGTTGTGTGGACTGGTGCAGGGTTAATTCGATTTAACGCTGCTCAATCCGAATTAAAGTCATAGTGTAGACCAGGCCTAAGTAACCCATTCCAGTGCTTCACCACCCTCCGAGTGAAATTGTGTTTCCTAATATCCAGCCTAGATCTCCCCCACTGCAACTTGAGACTCCTTGTTCTGTCATCTGTCACCACTGATAACAGTCGCCTTCTAGTCAGTGATCTGAAATGGGGAGCCTCCAGGAATACCTAAGGGCCTGCTCCCTGCTTTGTGGTATTGTTAAGAATTGGGGCAGTCAGTGTATTTAGGATTAGTACCTTATAGTAGTTCTACAAGGTTTGCGGTGCAGTGTGTTTAGTGAGGTCCAGTTTGCCCTCAGGGACAGTAGCTAGGATTATAAGTAGGGCTATCAAATTCACAGTCAATTTCACGGTCATAGGATTTTAAAAATCATAAATTTCATTATTTCTGATATTTAATTCTGAAATTTCATGGTGTTGTAACTGTGGGGGTCCTGACCCAAAAGGCGGTTGTGGGGGGGGGGGGTCACAAAATTAGTGTAGGGGGGTTGCAGTATTGCCACCCTAACTTCTGTGCTGCTGCCTTCAGAGCTGGGCCCTTAGCCAGCAACCACCGTTCTCTAGCCATTCACCTCTGAAGACAGTGCAGAAATAAGGGTGGCAATACTGTGACCCCCCCGCCTTACAATAACCTTCCAACCCCCTTTTGGATGTGGTCCCCCAGTTAGAGAAACGCTGGTCTCACCCGTAAAGTCTGTATAGTATAGAGTAAAAGCACACAAAAGATTAGATTTCACGGGGGAGACCAGATTTCATGGTCCATGACTTCTTTTTCACAGTCGTGAATTTGGTAGGGCCCTAATTATCAGGTACAGAGACGCAACTCTGTGATCTACCATAATGATCACAATGTGGCCTTTCAGACAACCCGTTGCCAAAGGGTTTGTAGCTAACATGGCTGGATAATCATTTCCTGGTCCAGCATAGACAGAGTATTTTTAAATGATTTTTTGACAACCAATATGGCAGACTTAATGCTGCACAGTCCCCACCCAGCTGATCCATAACTGTAGCACAGTTGATAACTGTGCGGTGTGTTTGGGTGCCAACTGTATCCCAGCAAGGATTGGTTGTAACAGTCTTTGATCAGTCCTTATCACACTCTCCTGTCACATGGGAACAAGAGGTTTGCTCAATGAGTTTAGAGGGCTGCAATTACATCTATGCAGGCTGAGATTTTCGGGGGGAGTTGGGTGCCTAATTCCCTTAGGCACCTTTCACAATCTAAGACATAATATATTTAGGCTCGTCAGAATTCAATTTTTATTGTTTTTTAATTTTGATAGATAAATCAATGTTGACTTTTAAGCATTTTTTAGATTATCAATTTAAATTTTCATCATTGTGTAATAGGACAGACAATTATTTAATGACTACAGATGAGATTCAGAAAGGTAAAGCTGCATAACCCTTAAAACACAAACAGTCAACATCATGTCAAAATATACAAAGTGAATATCCCTAAATCACTGTCAAATAAGTTTTCAAGCAGCAGTTTTCTTTGGCGAGCTGTGAATTTCTATTTTTATTTCTGGAAGTATTTTTTCATCAGTGTGTGTATGCAGTGAAATTGACATTTACAGATAAAAATCTAAACCTTCCAATCCTAAATATATAGCTCTGATATTGATAGTGGACCTTGTAGGATGGAAGGACCCACATTGTTAACTCTCCAGTTTCACTGAGTGAAAAAGGAAAAGGGCCATGACCCAAAGGAAATAATAACAGTGTTGGGTTTTTCTCACTTTCAAATACAAGCCAACTTCCCTAATGGTATCAGAAATGGTTTAAAACCCTTATTTTGGACAATAGCCTTGGTATATTTTAACAATTGTGTAGGATTGTGTGTAGTTGTAGTTTTAGTTTGTCTATATTAACTAAACTGTTACTTTAACCTATGAAGTAGCTCAGTCAGTTTTTATAAGATGATTCTTATTAGTAGCCCCATGCCACATAATCCAGCTATAATAAATGAAATTAACCAAAATTAAGTTTATTAACTTAAATAAAGTTACTTGTGCTCTTGTTTGTATGAACATTAACTAATGGCTATATGTGTGTGTGTGGGGAGGGAGGTGGTACTAGAACATTTAAGAACATAATAACGGCCATTCCGGGTCAGACCAAAGGTCCATCTAGCCCAGTATCCTGTCTTCCAACAGTGGCCAATGCCAGGTGCTTCAGAGGGAATGAACAGAACAGATAATCACCAAGTGATCCATCCCTTGTCTCTCATTCCCAGCTTCTGGCAAACAGAGGCTATTGACACCATCCCTGGCCAATAGCCATCGATGGACCTATCCTCCATGAACTAAGCTAATTCTTTTTTGAACCCTGTTATAAACTTGGCCTTCACAACATCCTCTGGCAAAGAGTTCCACAGATTGACTGGCTGGCTGCAAAAACTCCATTCCTAAAAACTTGACAATGTTCGTAGCACATGTGGCAAATCTGTTTTCTAGCCATGTAGAAATGAGGCCAGTATGATAGACCCCCCCCCCCCCCCCCAGTTAGCTTTAGCACTCAGAGCATCTGGGGAATGGAATATGGAGCCTTCACCTCTAGGTCCCTGTAGCAGATCGCAGACTCACCACCGTGGCGATTCCTGCTGGTTGCTCCGGGAATTAGGTTGATTCCAGCACTTGGAGCACAACCTGCTGGCCGGTGTCACTTTTGCCTCAGGCCCCAGTTTCCCTCCTGGACCCCAGTGCCCTTTACCCTTGGGGTTCTGCCCACCACAGTACCCCCACACTCTGGGTCTCCCCTTCCCGGGGATATAGACCTTCTCCCTTTAAGGCACCAGTTTCAATCCATCTCTATGGTATGGCTAGCTCAGAGGACACTGAGGAATGGCATCTGACACATAGAAATGAATGGAACATTTCACACCAAAAGCTATTTCTTCAGGCTCTCTGCAAATTCAAGCAGACTTCCCTGCATCAGTCACTCTCCGATCACATTTTGAAGGTTTCCTTCTCTACCATAACAGCAACAGATTTCCCTGTCCCCTTCCCCAAATGAAATCTGAGATTCTGGAGAACACCCAAGAAGACTGTTTGTTCCTCTGTGGCTAATTTTTCATACTCCCAACATTGTTTCAAGTCCTACACTCTAGATGTTCCAATTTAGCCTCAGTTCCCTCCACAGACCATTTCCCTAGAGCTAAGGGAGAATCTTCATGATCTGTTAGCACTATAGGCCCCAGAGCACACACAATGCATTAACATGGAGTTACGTTTGATTAAGTCTCTTCATGGAACTCAAAAATATTAAAAAGAATTGTTGGGATGGGGTTATTTCCTCAAATGGAACAAACTCTTTTTCTCCCTGAGGTATTGTTTCAATAAATACTCTAGTGAGTAATTAAGAAACAAACAAACAAACATAGGAACCAAGACTGTAGTTCCATTGCCTTCCTGTACATAGAAAAAATCAGCTTATTTCACAAAGTATTGTCAAATCACATTGTACGTACTATGGGCAATATTTCATGGCTTATTTCTCCCCACCCATCCCTCTGTATCTCTGCCAATGGCCTTCAATCCTGACAAATCGCCCCCTGCTATCAGCCAGGCAGTGAGTTAGCATGGGTGGAGCAGGTGGGGGCAGTGAGTTAGGGCAGGGGGAGCAGCTGGATGAGAAGATGGATAAGCACTGGTGGAGCAGGATAGGGCTGTGAGGAAGCCAGAATGGAGAAGGTGAGAATGGTGTCTTAACGGGGATGGAGCAGGGTGAGATGGTGGACTAGCAAGGCCTGGGGCTGTGATGAGCAGCCCAGGGAGGTGGGTTAGCGTGAGCGGAGGAGGCCATAGCACTGGGTTAGCCAGAGGTGGCTGGGGAGTGTGGCCACCAGCAGGGCTGTCCTTAGGCATACGCAGCTGTGTAGGGCACCCGAAAATTTGGAGCACCCCCGGGTCTTAGTGTCCACCCTTCCATTTTTCCTATCGCTGTTCTGACCCTTCCTGCAGGCTATCACCACAGCTGGCTGCTGCAGCCTGGTGAGTCTTCCTCCGGAGGGGATCTAGTAACTTAGGGCACATCTTCACTGGCAACATTAAAGAGCTGCCATGGCAGCCTTTTAACATGGCTTCTGTAGTCACGGCAGAGCGATGGGAAAGAGCTGTCCCAGCACTCTAAAAAAACCACCTCCGCGAGGGGCGTAGCTCCCAGCGCTGGTGCACTGTCTACACTGGCACTTTACAGAGCTGAAACTTGCTGCGCTCAGGGGTGTGTTTATGCTGCAGCAGGGCAGGTAGCAAACACTGAAGGGCTGGGGCGGGGCAGGCAAACTAACAAACACTGAGTCTGGGCACGGCAGGCAAACCAACAGAAAGGGAAACTCCCAAAGGGTCAAAGCAAGCAGCGGGCGGGGCAGGCTGCAGAGGGAGGGTAGTGGCAAACTAACACAGGGAGGCTGGGGAGGACAGCAGGGAGGGGAGACCACCAGCCAAACACAGGTGGGGGAAGGGAAGTCCAAGGTAAGGAGGCACGAGCGCCCACGTGTGCTTGTGTAACTCAGTCTCTTGCTCCTCACTGCTGCAAACTGTCCAAGGTGGTGAAAAGTGGGGAAGCAAACAGCCATGTCGAGGGGAGAAGAGTAGGTCCAGGTGATATGCGGGGTGGTGAAGGGGGCGCCAGTGGGGGTGGAAGTAGGGGGGAGCAGATGAGTGAGGGGGAGGGCTCCGTGCCTCTCCCCCTTGCTCCCCAAAACAGCAGGGCAGCCAGAGAAAACTGACCAGTCCCTGGAGTGAGGCTGAGTGGCCTTCCTCCGACCAGGAGAGCGAGGGACCATTACACGAACCCTCTGTGTTTTAAATCTTATTACCCTGTAAAATTACCTCCCATCCTGATTTTACAGAGGTGCTTCTTTTACTTTTTTTCTTTATAATAAAGTTCTGTTTTTTAATAATCTGATTGGTTTTTAGTGTCCTAAAAACCCAAGGGTCTGGTCTGTGCTCACTTTAATTACCACTCTGGTTGGTAGATTATTCTCAAGCCTCCCCAGGAAAGGGGGTGAAGGGGTTTGGGGGGATATTTTGGGGAAACAGGAACTCCAAGTGGTCCTTTTCCTGAACCTTTATCTAACTCACTTGGTGGTGGCAGCAATACCATCCAAGGAGAAGGAAGGATTCGTACCTTGGGGAAGTTTTTAACCTAAGCTGGTAGAAATAAGCTTAAGGGGTTTTTCATGCAGGTCCCCACATCTGTACCCCAGAGTTCAGAGTGGGAAGGGAAACCTGACAGTGACCATCTGGACCTTGGAGGTGAAGGTGCAGGAGAGCTCCAGGAGGGGCTGGAAATCACAGAAGTAGTCGTCTATCTCGCAGGGCCCGCAGAAGCTCAAGGCTATAAGTGACAGTGACACAATACCCATGAACAGGAACCTGCCCACCCAGGACCCAACCACCAGCTGCCTGCAGACCCTGCCATCCATGAGCGAAGGGTAGTGGAGTGGGCAGCACACGGCCAAATACTGGTCATAAGACATGGCTGCCAGCAGGAAGCACTCCACGGTGGCCAGGGCGCCAAAGACATAGAGCTGCGCAAGGCAGCCGCCAAGAGATATCATCACATTGCCTGTCTGGAGATCAGCGAGCATCACAGGGGAGATGTTGGAGGTGGAGACAATCTCCAGGCAGGAGAGGCTGGAGAGGAAGAAATACATAGGGGTCTGGAGATGGGGGTCCAGCACCACCAGGAGGAGGTTGGCGTCCATGGATATGATATAGACAGCTAGGAAGCCAGTAAAGAGCGGGAGCCACTTTTTCTTGAGGTTCCCAAATCCCAGGAGGAGGATGTGGGAGATGGTGGTGAGGTTTCCACTGCCTGTTTCCTTCATAGGGAGGGTCTGGGGGAAAGAGAGTCAGCAGATAATTATGAGACAATGAAAAAACTATCCATAAAGCCTGCAGCTATATGTCCTTGTGGGAAATAGTGCTGTCTAGTGATTACAGCAGTGAAGGACGGGAGTGGGGTCCAGCAGTTAGAGCAATGGAGGCCAGGACTCCTGGGTTGTATCTTAGCTCTGAGAAAGGCCTGGGGTCTAGTGGATTAGAGAAGGGGGTTTTAGCATCAGGACTCCTGGGTTCTATCCTATGGCTGGAAGGGCAATGGGGTTTAGCAAGATAGAGCAATAGTACTGGCCCTCCACCCCTATTGTGAATAAGAGGAAGTGCTTCATTTATTTCTCTTCTTTCAACAATGTGACCTGGTCAAAACTCAGAATTTCCATTCCATGGGCAATCCTGACATTCTGAAATTGCCTTTCATCCCAGATCATAATGAAACAGCAACATTGCCAGCAAAATTCTGACAAATTTCATTTCGGAGACAGTTAAAGAACCTTATCAAAATGTTGACGTGCTTTGTTGGGATATCGATAAAGCACTTCCTTTTTTACTTTATCATTTCTACTTCGTTCTATTCTAGTCTATTAAACTTGAGATGATAGTAGAATTGACGTGCTTTGAAGTTACAGAAATAAAATACCGCACTCATTTGTCATAAAAAATGTGCCAAAAACGGTATGTTCCCATGAAACATTTGCATTTTGTTGAATCAGCAAACTGAGAGGAAAACTGGTCATTCAGCAAATTGTGGACCAACTCCAGGCCCAACCTTTTCTGTGAAGCCTGAGGATTTGGGACACTGTGGATAATAACTGATGATAGGTAACACTATGTCAAGGTAAAAGCATTGGATTGTGTGCCAGGATAGGCCTCTCCTATCAAAAGGCTCAATTTCGGCCTTTGTCTCTGACTTGCTGGTGACCTTGAGTATGTCCCTTAACTTCTCTGTGCCTCACTTTTGTTATTTATTAAGTACAAGACACAGAGATGAACCCTGGACAGTTTACAATATGAAGGGTCTTCACTGGGCATAGGGTCACACCCAAGAGGGGGAAATCTTTAGCATGAATGGGGCAGGGAGGCTTCAGCAGTCAACATGGAGAAATAAATTTAAACACCATTGTCCCTTGGCCGGCACAGGTAGCAGAGATCAATGATAAAAGTCAGAGATGTTTGTAGAGAATCCTGTTTATTTACAAAGAATGTGCAGAGGGCACTTTCCTCATTCGGCAATCCAAGTCTGCCTTTCCATTGGGTCCTGTGCCCAAAAGTAGCTCTGTCTCTTGTTTTTACCCCAAGGCTATGCTAACCCCTGCCTCTCTTGCGTTCTGCTTCTTTCTGCCTCTCACATGCATAGATACAAAGCTACAATCAACCAGGGCTCTCTGTTTAGATGTAAAATAAGTTCTCAGCTCTTTCTGGAAAATAGGCCCTTTTAAAGTGTCTCAAATTGGGCCCCCTAAAATCCTGGCAAATATTTATTTGACAAATAATAGCCCAGTAGGTTTTTTTTCCTATCACTGGCATCCATGCTTCTTTAAAGACTATCCACATGGCCACACTACAATCCCTAGCCACACTGCTTCCTGAAATAGCCGCAGAGGCGTTCAACTTGCAGGATCCTCTGAGTAGTAGCTGCAACAGCTGAGGAAGCTCTTAGAAGGAAGGTGATATGGATGGTGAGCGATCAGCTGTTGTGACCTGCACAGGATGTGCCATGTTTATCTTTCTTGCACAGGACAGAAGCGACTTTGTCTGTACAAAGTGCAAGCTGGTCTCCATATTGGAAGAGAAGGTTCAAGGTCTGGAAAAACAAGTATCAGCCCTGTGTTGCATAAGAGAAATGAAGATTTCCTGGACAGACATCAGGATATGCTTCTACGGGCACAACATTCTGGAGATTCAGAGCAGGCTGCGCAGCAGGGACAGAAGGAGGGTGAAGAAAATTGGCAGCATGTGACCATCAGAAGAAGAAAGAGGAGCATCCATGTACCATCAATGCAGATGCAGGTGAGCAACCATTATCATGTTCTCTCCACAGGTACTAATGCGGAGAGTGGATTAGATGATACATCTCAGGGAAGGGAGCAGAAGGAGAATCCACTGATAGGAAGGCATGAGATGCACTGTCCTTGGGATGGGGGTTCCACAACCAACGCTCCCAAGAGAAGGAGGTGGGTGGTGGTGGTCGGGGACTCCTCCTCCGGGGGACTAAGTCATCTATCTGCCATCCTGACTGGGAAAATTGAGAAGTGTGCTGCTTCCCAGGAGCTAGGATTCACGATGTGATGGAGAGACTGTTGAGACTCATCAAGCCCTTGGATCGCTACCCCTTCCTGCTTCTCCACGTGGGCACCAATGATACTGCCAAGAATGACCTTGAGTGGATCAGTGCAGACTACCTGGCTCTGGGAAGAAGGATAATGGAGTTTGAGGCACAAGTGGTGTTCTCGTCCATATTCCCTGTGGAAGGAAAAGGCCCAGGTAGAGACCATCGAATCGTGGAAGTCAACAAATGGCTACACAGGTGGTTTCAGAGAGAAGGCTTTGGATTCTTTGACCATGGGATGATGTTCCAAGAAGGAGAAGTGCTAGGCAGAAATGGGTTCCACCTAACGAAGAGAGGGAAGAGCATCTTCGCAAGCAGGCTGGCTAACCTAGTGAGGAGGGCTTTAAACTAGGTTCACCGGGGGAAGGAGACCAAAGCCCTGAGGTAAGTGGGGAAATGGGATACCAGGAGGAAGCACAAGCAGGAGAGCGCAAGAGGGGAGGACTCCTGTCTCATGCTGAGAAAGAGGGACAATCAGTGAGTTATCTTAAGTGCCTATACACAAATGCAAGAAGCCTGGGAAACAAGCAGGGAGAACTGGAAGTCCTGGCACAGTCCAAGAATCATGATGTGATTGGAATAACAGAGACTTGGTGGGATAACTCACATGACTGGAGTACTGTCAGGGATGGATATAAACTGTTCAGGAAAGACAGGCAGGGCAGAAAAGGTGGGGGAGTTGCATTGTATGTAAGAGAGCAGTATGACTGCTCAGAGCTCTGGTATGAAACTGCAGAAAAACCTGAGAGTCTCTGGATAAAGTTGAGAAGTGTGAGCAACAAGGGTGATGTCGTGGTGGGAGTCTGCTATAGACCACCAGACCAGGGGGAAGAGGTGGACGAAGCTGATATCTGTTGGGAGAACAATACAATGGTGCACAGACAATCCAGGAAGTTTTTGGAAAGTGTAGGGGACAATTTCCTGGTGCAGGTGCTGGAGGGACCTGCTGCTCACAAACAGGGAAGAATTAGTAGGGGAAGCAAAAGTGGATGGGAACCTGGGAGGCAGTGACCATGAGATGGTCGAGTTCAGGATCCTGACACAAGAAAGAAAGGACAGCAGCAGAATATGGACCCTGGACATTAGAAAAGCAGACTTTGACTCCCTCAGGGAACTGATGGGAAGGATCCCCTGGGAGAATAACATGAGGGGCAAAGGAGTCCAGGAGAGCTGGCTGTATTTTAAAGAATCCTTATTGAGGTTGCAGGAATAAACCATCCTGATGTGTAGAAAGAATAGTAAATATGGCAGGTGACCAGCTTGGCTTAACAGTGAAATCCTTGCTGATCTTAAACACAAAAAAGAAGCTTACAAGAAGTGGAAGATTGGACAAATGACCAGGGAGGAGTATAAAACTATTGCTCAGGCATGCAGGAGTGAAATCAGGAAGGCCAAATCACACTTGGAGTTGCAGCTAGCAAGAGATGTTAAGGGTAACAAGAAGGGTTTCTTCAGGTATGTTAGCAACAAGAAATAAGTCAAGGAAAGTGTGGCCCCCTTACTGAATGAGGGCGGCAACCTAGTGGCAGAGGATGTGGAAAAAGCTAATGTACTCAATGCTTTTTTTGCCTCTGTCTTCAAGAACAAGGTCACACTCTCAGACTGCTGCACTTGCCAGCACAGCATGGGGAGAAGGTGACCAGCCCTCTGTGGAGAAGGAAGTGGTTCGGGACTATTTAGAAAAGCTGGATGAGCACAAATCCATGGGACTGGATGCGCTGCATCCGAGGGTGCTAAAGGAGTTGGTGGATGTGATTGCAGAGCGATTGGCCATCATCTTTGAAAACTCATGGCGATCGGGGGAGGACCCGGATGACTGGAAAAAGGCTAATGTAGTGCCCATCTTTAAAAAAGGGAAGAAGGAGGATCCGGGGAACTACAGGCCAGTCAGTCTCACCTCAGTCCCTGGAAAAATCATGGAGCAGGTCCTCAAGGAATCAATTCTGAAGCACTTAGAGGAGAGGAAAGTGATCAGGAACAGTCAGTATGGATTCACCAAGGGCAAGTCATGCCTGACTAACCTAACTGCCTTCTATAAGGAGATAACTGGGTCTGTGGATGAGGGAAAAGCAGTGGATGTGTTATTCCTTGACTTTAGCAAAGCTTTTGATACGTTCTCCCACAGTATTCTTTGCCAGCAAGTTAAAGAAGTATGGGTTGGATGAATGGACTATAAGGTGGATAGAAAGCTGGCTAGATCGTCAGGCTCAATGGGTAGTGATGAATGGCTCCATGTCTAGTTGGCAGCCTGTATCACGCGGAGTGCCCCATGGGTCGGTCCGGGAGCCAGTTTTGTTCAATAGCTTTATTAATGATCTGGAGGATGGCGTGGACTGCACTCTCAGCAAGTTTGCAGATGACACTAAACTGGGTGGAGTGGTAGATATGCTGGAGGGTAGGGATAGGATACAGAGGGACTTAGACAAATTAGAGGATTGGGCCAAAAGAAACCTGATGAGGTTCAACAAGGACAAGTGCAGAGTCCTGCACTTAGGATGGAAGAATCCCATGCTCTGCTACAGACTAGGGACCGAATGGCTAGGCAGCAGTTCCTCAGAAAAGCACCTAGGGGTTACGGTGGACGAGAAGCTGGATATGAGTCAGCAGTGTGCCCTTGTTGCCAAGAAGGCTAACGGCATTTTGGGCTGTATAAGTAGGGGCATTGCCAGCAGATCGAGGGACATGATCATTCCCCTCTATTTGGCATTGGTGAGGCCTCATCTGGAGTACTGTGTCCAGTTTTGGGCCCCCCCACTACAAGGAGGATGTGGAAAAATTGGAAAGAGTCCAGCGGAGGGCAACAAAAATGATTGGGGGCTGGAACACATGATTTATGAGGAGAGGCTGAGGGAACTGGGATTGTTTAGTCTGCAGAAGAGAAGAATGAGGGGGGATTTGATAGCTGCTTTCAACTACCTGAAAGGGGGTTTCAAAGAGGCTGGATCTAGACTGTTCTCAGTGGTAGCAGATGACAGAACAAGGAGCAATGGTCTCAAGTTGCAGTGGGGGCACTTTAGGTTGGATATTAGGAAAAACTTTTTCACTAGGAGGGTGGCTGTACGTCAAAGTTTCATTCATGGAGATGTCAGCACAGGCCAGGAACAGCAGAGGGGCCGGGTCACAGACGAAATGGTTGATCTCTTTGGAGCTACAGAAGGGTAAGGTGAACACCAAACCAGTCTGCGCTACCTGGGCCGTGATGCCAATAGTCCAAGAAGTGGCTGCCAGCAGGACACAGATAAATGGCCAACAGTGCCACAAAGAGTAAAACCTGCCAGGAGAAGAAACTCTGTCACCACTGTTCGATTCAAGTTAATCATTTCTTCATAAGTGCTCAACTGGAAGACAAACAGAGACAGGTATTACATGGTGTATCAACCATCTCCAGGTCTTCTATCAACCAAGATTGGATGCCTTTCTTCAAAGGTCTATGGCTCTAAGGAAGCCCAGCAGCCACACAGCCCTGAAAATGGGGTTCTATTTCTTTCCACAGAAAATGTCAAAAATGGTGGTTTTCATTTGGAACAAAACCCAATTTCAAAATATTGAAATCTTTCATGAAACAGAATCACTTTTCTCCCTCAACTCAACTCATAACTAGAGCTAGCCAAAGTATTTATTTTGAATCACAGTCATTATAAGTGGGCTTGAATGAAGAGGAAATAAAGGACTATGCATCAGATTCTACCCCTCTGGTCAATCATACGTTAGTCACCAATGAGTACCCCTAACTTGAAAAGAGAAATTCTGTTACCCTTTCTCTCAGGCTGGGATTTTCAAAGGAACCTAAGAAATTTATGCTTCTTAATTTCAATGAGATTTGGGCACCTCATTCCTTTATGCCATTTATCTGGTCACTGTGGTGGGAAACCTCCTCATTATCCTCGTAACTTTGGTGGATCCCGCCCTTCACACCTCCATGTACTTTTCCCTCTCTAACTTGTCTGCCTTAGAGGTCGTTTACACCTCTGTCACTGTCCCCAAAATGCTGGTGAGCCTCCTCTCAGGGGATAAACACATCTCCTTTGCTGGCTGTGCCATATAAATGTGCTCCTTCCTTTGCTTCGGGAGCATGTAGTCTTTCTTTCTGGCCGCTATGGGTATGACCGCTACATGGCAATAGGCCTGTGTTATCCCATGATTATGAACAAGAAGGCATCCCGGCCCAGGTAGTGCAGACCAGTTTGGTGTTCACCTTACCCTTCTGTAGATCCAAAGAGATCAACCATTTCGTCTGTGACCCGGCCCCTCTGCTGTTGCTGGCCTGTGCTGACACCTCCATGAATGAAACTTTGAGGTACAGCATGGTCACTTTCTTTGGAATGGTGCCCTTTGCCTGGATCCTGTTGTGCTATATCCGGATCATCACCACCATCCTCATTATGCCATCAATTGAGGGCAAGAGGAAAACCTTCTCCACCTGCTCCTCCCACCTCATTGTTGTGACTTTATTCTATGGTTCTGGCATCCTCCTTTATTTACGACCAAGGTCCAGTGGATTTCCAGATGGCGGTAAACTTCTCTCCCTGTTTTACACTGTTTTGCCTGCCATGTTAAACCCTTTTATCTATAGCCTGAGGAACAGGGATATCCAAATGGCCCTGAAGAGAAATATGTGGCACAAAATAGTTCCTCGCTAGCGCTGAATGGAAAACAGATTTCCCAGCCTGTTCTGCCTCAGGATGAAACGAAGGTCTACTACATTTTTTTCAAAGAACAAGACTCACCCACACCAGAATAGCCTGGTCTTTAGGGCTATGGTGGCGGTATTAATAGGCCAGGGGAAGCTAATCCCCCATAACTCTGGCTGTGGCCCCACCAACACTCTGCCCGAAGGCCCCACCCTCTCCCCCAAAGCCAGTGGGGGCTGATCTCTGGGTTTCCTGCTTGAAAACAGGGGAGCAGGGATTCGAACTCAGCTCACCCACATCCTCGGCAAAGGCCCGAAGCACCAAGCTATAGCCTCCACCTCTGTAGAGCTTTATGCAAAGTGGAACAGCTCCCACCAGCACAATTGGTAGACTGACCCCACACACCCCAGGTTAGTGTCCTAACCCCAGTCTACTCTTGGAGTGGGCTTTCTTTTTTAGTTCAGATCCCATTGTAGATCAATGAAACATTCATCAAAACCAAAACTTTCCCTCCAGAATTTCCATTTCAACAAATTGAAATTTTCCACTGGAAAATAAAACTTTAATTGAAAAATTCCCAGTGACCTCTAATACTCAGAGAATGTGACTTGTCTAATAAGCATACTGCTGGGGGCACAATTGACAAAAGTGCTTATTGGTTTTGGTCGCCTTAGTGACTGAATTGAGACTCCTTGGGCATGATTTCTGAGGTGGGCTGGGCTCTCCCAGTGACGTCTGCTGCTGTTATGGTACTCAATGCTTCTGAAAATCATTCCGCAGGCCTATCAAGTTGGTGGCTGCCCATAAAAGTCCTGACGGAAGTGACTCTCCAAAAATTGCTTCAGAAATCTGTAGCAGAACCAGGACTAGAAGCCAATTTTCCTTGGCCTGAGGCCACTAGACCATCCCTTCTCTTCCATTAGGCCTGTGCACCATTGGCTACAAACGTTCCAGCTTCTGCAATGAACTAGAGTGGGGTGTAGAGCTGCCTGGAGAACAGAATTTCCTTCTTGTGGGTGTTGGAACAAATTTTCATCCCAAGTTGACAGCCAGGGGACAAAAAGTGAAACCTTAAAAATTGTTCACAGACTCATGGGGCCGCTTGACTTTCTGGGCTTCCCAGGGAGATGGGAAGCTGCCTGTCCAGTGAGCTAGTTGCTGAGGTGTTGGTTGCTCAAGGAGTCGAGGTGATGGCTGCTCAGGGAGTTGGGGAATGTCTGCCGAGCAAGTGGGCTACAGTGGAGCCAGTAACGCTGAGCGACCAGCAGGCTGCCTGGGACCTGTGCATCCCTGGTTGCCTGGCAGCTGGCCTTCCAATTGCTAGGCTGGCTGAATAGTGGGCATGTTGACAGAAAAGCAGGCAGGGATGTAGGTTAGCCGGTTTGCTTCCCGGCCTGGTTACATCGAAAGCTGCGACAGAATCCACCTGTTCCCAGGGAGCACGTCAGATCTGTTGAATCAGCAACACGGGTCTGTTGGGAAATTTTCAGCAAGCTCTAGCAAGATCTCCTCATCTCCATCCATTACAGATCTCCATTCCAGTCACTGTCCATTCTGGGGTCCTCTGGACCAGATCGCCACATGCTGTAAATCAGTGCGGTTCCATTCACTTCTGTAAAATGTCATCTGGGAAATGGAGTGCCTGATTCTTGTCGCTCTTCTGGGACAGCGGTCTGAGATCTTGCTCACTAATAAGGGGTTTGGAATGCACAGATTTCCTAATAGCAGTCATTCAGGGGAGTGAGAATAGCCTCCTGGCTCCCAATCTAGTGCACCTTCCCCTGGGCCAAAGAGTAATCTGGTGAGGGAAAGGATGATGGTGGTCATCTGCTTTATCTTCTGGGTACAGTCCAGTGTGTCTGCTTCAGAACAATGCAGGAATATCAGAGGGGTCTATGACAGTGGTCCCCAAACTTTTCAGAGTCATGCCTCCCCTTACCCCTGTCTGCATCCTCCCGCTCCCCCCAGGGAGCGTAGACAGGGGTAATGGGGCTTAGGCTGGGCTGCAGCTGGGGGCAGGTCTGGGGCCGGGGCCAGGGCCAGGGATAGGGACGGGGCTGGAAGTGGAGCTGTGGCTGGGCCATGGTGAGAGCTGGCAACCGGGGCCATGGCCAGGGGTGGGGCTGCGGTTGGGATCCAGAGCAGGGGGCAGGAGCCAGTGCTGCGGCTAGAGGCAGGGCTGGAGCAGAGTTGGGGGAGGAGCGGGTCTGGGTGCTGCTCCCTCCCTGCCCCCTATGTGGGCTGGCCTGGGCCCCACCATGACCCCCAAACATTCCTCCACACACACCCCACAGTTTGGGTACCACTGGCCTAGGAGCATGCTTGGGAGTTGATCTTTCCAAAGGGTCAAACGTATTTTACTCTCCTAGCTTCCTCTGACAAACCCCAGCTGGAATGTTAAGGACAGTAAGTGACAAAAGTTGAAATTGGTTGAGCTAGTATAAATGGGGATTTTCTATGGCTTAGAACACAGCCAAATCAAGACACACTTCTATGGCCACCGCTGAGTTCTAGACCACCTCACATTTCAATTTCCTATTTGAATCCTTTGAAGTATTAGAGCTGTTCAAATGTCGGTCCCTGGTCATTGTCAAAGGTGGAAAATTTCCACCCATTTGTCACCACCCTGCTTCTTGGAAACAGCTGAAAAATGGAGCCAAGGCAGAGGCCAAGTACGAGAGTTTTGGCAAATGTCTAAGCAATTGCAAACAGGAGTTGGAGTGGGAAGTGTTAAACAGCCAACTACCAGTGTTGTTATTGCCAGATCTATAATGCAGCTAAAGTCACATCATTTAAACATACATTCATAAATAAAATCATGTAAACTCAGATGACTCGTTGAACTTTATGTAGTGGTGTCAGCTGTGTGGAAAGTAAAATGTTAATAAATTTCTGACTTATAATGAGTATTGGGTCATTAACCTGGGGTAACATCAGGGATTGGCTCCCAAAGGAATCATAGAGACACTTCATCCTGCCTTCTGCCTTAAATCCGAGATCCAAGAGAGAAGATAGCTTCAGTTCCTTAGTGGGGTTAGTGACAGATCAGAGAGCTACTAAAGCTCCATTCACCACGGTTGTCTCCTCTCAGTTACAAGGGGTTCACCTGTCTGAGGTCTGGATTATCCAGTTACCTTTTTTGTGGATTAATTAGGAGATGGAAGATTTCATATGTTTATTCTTGCATCTGTGACCGAGACACGAGGGAGGGATACGCTGCACTTTATGTGCAATGGGCACATGGATTGCAGGTGAGTTTCATTCTGTTTTACACCTGGTCTACCTGTTGTTTTCCTTTTGAAGAGGTAGTACCTGACTCTGTGTGGTTTGATGCCATATGTGCACATTAAACCCACCTCAGAGTGCAAGTATTGGGATCCAGCAGCATTTTCCACTCCCTCTGCACTAGTGTAAGTGATGACAGTATGTTCGCAACAGAGAAAAAACTGACCAGAAATGCACCAAGGGTCAGATTTTTAAAGTTTAGATATCTAGTAGGATTTTCAAAACATCTAGGCACCTAAAATGCATTGAGTGTCAGACACCTGGATGCATTTGAAAATCCCACTAGGCACCTAACTCCTTTTAAAAATCTGGCCCTAACTGAATAATGTCAGTGTTTGGAACCAAGAAACTGAAACACAAATCAGATCAACCAGCGATATGGAGAAAAATTTGCACACATGAGAATAATGGGCCAGATCCCCAGCTGGGTAAATCAGCCATAGCAGTCAACCGTTCAGATCCCCAGTGGCTGTGAATCAGCCTCAGCTCCACTGGAGTCAATGGGGCCAGATCCCCAGCTAGTACAGTTAATAGGGCTATTCACACCAGCTGAGGATGTGGGCTAAAGCATTGTTCTGTCTATTTATTCAGGGTTCCCGCTGCTCTTTTCCCTTTTATAATCAGCAAGGCTGTTTTTCTCTTCCCCTTTTCTGTCCATCAGTCACAGGTTCCCTGACCCCTTCATTCCATGGCACAGTGACTCATTTGCTTCCTCTGAGCCCCTTCTTCCCAGCCTGCCTACCCTGAACCCCTTACTGTGGGTCTGTTTTCCCATGAGAGCTGAACAGGGAATTCTCCTGCTTTAGCATCCACTGCTCTCCAGTGCTACCTGCTCCTTTGTTTCCAGGAGTGGCAGACCCCAGTCCTCTCAGCAGATCTACTACAATGAATACAGTTCTGCGTGATTGCAAGGATACATGGTACCAGACCCCACTGCAGACCCAGGTCCTAATTGATGATTAGATTATCCCAGGGACTCAGAGCTGTACCTGACAGTAGAATCCTGGAAGCTGCAGGGTGTTTCAGGAGCTAAACACAGAGAGATCCACATTCTGGATTGCTAAATGACTGTGAAATAATCAAGGTTTCAACCAGTAAAATATTCCCCAGACACCTGCTTGCAGATTTTCATCTTTGAAAATATAAGGTTTATTTTTTTAAATGCATCCAAATGTCCTGATCTGACTGTCCTCTCACTTGCCCTGGTGTAAATCAGAAATTCATCCATAGAAGCCAGTGGGGCTATTAGAGGTTGAAACTAGGAATTCCCACTCCATGGAAAATTTCAACATTTCAAAATTTGTTTAGGATAGAAACAGTTTTTTTTTAAATTTCCTGTGAAATGAAATTCTGAAAAAGAACCTTCATTTTGGATCAGTGAAAACATTTCAATCCGATTAAATCCAAAGGTTTTGTTTCTGGTTTTGACTTAAAATAATTAGTACTGTAAAGTTGTTTTGAAATAAAAAATCACAACCTTTTGTTCTGATAATATCAAAACATCATCTAAATGTTTCTTTCTTTTCTGAAACACGGTGATGTGGAAATTGACATGTTCCAACAAAACATTTAGATTTCAACAAAACGGCATTTTCCGATAGAGAAACGTTCCATCAGAAAATTTCCAACCATTTGTAGGGATTACACCATCATAAAACCAATGTCAGAGGAGAAATCAGATATCAGATTTGGTTCTGTCAGTTTCTTTGGCAGATTGTGGGACAATAGGAACCCGCTGCTGCAAACACGTATAGACGTGAGTTTCATACTCACAAGACAAAAAGGAGAAAAATGTACTGCCAGTGAATTTTCAAACCAGGAACTTTGTTCCAATGGGTAGAGTGGGGGACTTAGACTTGAATTTAGGTAAGTCAGTGCCAAACCTGAGCCACCTCAAAGCCTTTTTTTTGTGGATTCTGAGCACCCCCGTGTCTAGATGAAGCCAGGAGGGCTGGTGACTTACATCTGAAGTAGAGCTGAGTGGGAAACAGTTTTCTTATGCTGTGAAACTTTTCGAGATTTCAAATTTTTTTCCCATTCCAAATCAGGATGAAAAGTCAAAATCTTATAAATGTTCACAGACTGAAAATCCCCTGAACAGCTGTTCAGGTACATCAAAACGTTTCACTTTGATAATTTCAATATGTGTCTTTTCAGTTTTTGACTGTTTTAATTTTATATTTTAGAATAATTTGCTTAAATTTCTAAATGAAAAATCTTTTTTTTGTTTTTCATTTCCCCCCAAAATTATTTTGATTTAGGCAATTCATTGAAACCACCTCTTTCCAGCAAAACATTCTAGTTTTGATGTGTTGCTATTTTCTGATGAAAAAAATCTTTCATGAAAACATTTCTGGCCGGTTCCATCTGAAGATCACTGTTGGTCAGGTGCTCAAATGAGCCCAGATCCCATGTAGTTATCTAAGTGATTTCTCCAGGTTCTCCAAGGCCGAGAAACAGATTCCAGCATCTCCTGTTGCTAAGAAGGGGCAGAAGAGGAGACCTGCTGGAAGTTAAGCACTTTTGAAAATCTGATCATTTCGTGTAGTTGCCTAAGTGGGAGCTAAGGGCCAGTGGCCATATTTTTAAAGTTATTTAGACACAGAGGGATTTCAAAGAGCAATAAAACACCTAACACCCATTGAAATCAATAGGAGTTAAGCATTTATCTACATCTTTAGCTGACTAAATACCTTTAAAAATCTGGCCCTGAGCTTTTTTGAAAATCTGGCCCTATCACTATTGCAGAAATTTACAGCCCACATATTTAGTGGAGCATAAAAACTCTGCCCTGGCAATCATTTTCAGATTTAGTTTGAAGTGTTGATTTTTAGGGGTGAACCTAAAAAACTGCAATTAATTAAAAAAAATATATACAGGATAACTGACTCACAATTCCCTATCCGTAGCACTGAATTTCAAAATAGGAGTACGCCAAACTAAATTTAAAAATATCTGTTTTATGAATTCTTCAAATTGTTACAAAATACAGAAAAATATGTATTAAAAACAAACTATAGAGGAATGGCATTTTTATGTGAATTCTTTGTGTGTGTGTGTTTTAAGGTTTTTCAAAGGTTTACAAACTTTGGATAGCCATCCTTTGGTACATGAAGTTAAAATCAAATGTATGACCACTGCTACTAAATTAATGTATAAATAAATAATTCAGCATTGGTCATTACATTCTGAACCAGCAGAGTAGCAGGTTGGAGGTCTACGTTGTATATTAGTAAAAACTATTTCACTCGGAGGGTGGTGAAGCACTGGAATGGGTTACCTAAGGAGGTGGTGGAATCTCCATCCTTAGAGGTTTTTAAGGCCCGGCTTGACAAAGCCCTGGATGGGATGATTTAGTTGGGGTTGGTCCTGCTTTGAGTAGGGGGTTGGACTAGATGATCAACACACACACAAACTGTAATCTGTATGCAGATCTTATAAGCACAGAAAATGTCTTATAAATGGTGTCCCTAGCCTCTGTTTGCCAGAAGCTGGGAATGGGTGACAGGGGATGGATCACTTGGTGATTACCTGTTCTGTTCATTCCCTCTGGGGCACCTGGCATTGGCCACTGACAGAAGACATGATACTGGGCTAGATGGACCTTTGGTCTGACTCAGTATGGCCGTTCTTATGTTCTTTCTAAGATTGCAACATTTAAAATAAATTGCAATCTTACAAAGAGGAAGAAGTAGAGAGGGAATCCTACATTATGTGAATATTGGTACTTTGCAAAGTAAGAAATAAAAAGAAATTTTGAATTATATACTGATGTCACCTTTAGGGGACATATTAATTTTGTTTTGTGGATTTTTTCTTTATGAAGATGGTGGCTAATGCCCATTATATTTGTCATAGGTTTCACTCCCACTCTGAACTTTAGGGTACAGATGTGGGGACCTGCATGAGAACCCCTAAGCTTAATTACCAGCTTAGATCAGTATGCTGCCACCACCCAAATCGTTTAAAACAATTGTTTATGAGTCATTTGTGAAACTCTGACTTCTCCCCCAATATCTCTCCCTCCCAAGTACTGTAACCCTTTCCTGGGTAACCTTGAGAGACTTTTCCACCAATTTCCTGGTGAACACCAATCCAAACCCTTGGATCTTAAAACAAAGAGAAATTAATCATTCCCCCCTTTCCTGGCAGGATTTGAGTTAATTTCCCTTTCCCCCACCAATTCCTGGTGAGTCCAGATCCAATCCCCTTGGATTTTAGAACAAGGAAAAATTAATCAGGTTCTTAAAATAAGACTTTTAATTAAAGAAAAGGGGTACAAAAATACCTCTGTGAGATTAGCATACAAGCTACTCTCACAGACAACAATTCAAAACACAGAGGATGTTCCCCTGGGCAAAACCTTAGTTACACAGAAGAAAACCCAAATACTCACTACCCTGTTTAATTCCTGGGTCTTTTCACTCCAGCACAAAACTGAAACTAACACTGAGACAAAGGGAAACTTCCCTCCTTTCTCTTGAAACATCTTGTCCCCTCATTGGTTCCTCTGGTCAGGTGTCAGCTAGGCTAGGTGAACTTCTTAACCCTTTACAGGTAAGAGAGGTATTAACCCTTAACTGTCTGTTTATGACAATATTTAATTTGAAGGAGACTAAGTCATCATGGTGTGAAGGGTAAAAATCTGTCATGGATCAGAAGTACCTTAAGAGGCAAAAAACAAAGAATGGGATTAAATGAACAATTTTCAATTTTAAAAATTAACACTGGGATGCCTTGAGCTTCCATTCCACAGACCAGTGCATAGGTGTGGGAAGTAGGTGTCCGGGGGGTGCTGCAGCACCCTCAGGTTTTGCGCCCGGCATCCTGGCTGCTGGCCCTGGGTCCTGGACACTGGCCCCTGCTGCACGGGATCCCAGCCACTGGCCTCGCTGCTGCCCAGGGGCTCCACTGCCGGCCCGGGGTCCCGCTTGGCCACCGGCCCTAGAGGCTCCTCTGTTGGCCCTAGAGGCTCCGCTGCCAGCCCCAGGGTTCTGGCCACCAGCCCAAATGCGGTGTCCCACCCAGGAGCTGGCCCCATGGTCCTGGCCGCTGTCCCACATGTGGGGTCCTGCTCAGGTGCTGGCCCCAGGGTCCCGGCTGCCGGCCCGCATGCAGGATCCTGGCCACCGGCTCGGGGTTCTGTCCAGCCAGGACCCCGGAGGCTCCACTGCCAGCCCCAGGGGTCCTGCCCAGCTGCTGGCCCTGGTCCCAGGGGCTCTGTGGGGTACTGGCTGATAGCCCCACACCCGGGCTTCGCACTCACCTCTAGCTGTGGCTCCAGCCTCCTCTCCCTTACCTGTGAGTCCAGCCCCCAAGATCCACGGCCCTGCTCCCATCCCCAGCTATAGGGGGTGCTGTGGGATGCAGACAGGGGTAAGAAGGGTGCAACTCAGCACCCCCACTACAAAAACTGTTCCAGCACCACTGGACCAGTGTTGCGGATAGCTAGCTAGACAGATGGGTGTGTATGTGTAAGGGGACTGTTGTCCCCTTACTAAAACTCAGTGGGGGTGTTTTGGTTAGCTAGCTCCCAGTACCAAAGGAAAGGGGAAGGGTCGGTGGGAAATCAGGACCCTGAGACTAACAGTCCCCAGGAACAATAGGGGAGTGGTCAATGCTCCAGGTCAGCCTGATTGACAGGCCGTCAAGGCTAATCAGGGAGTCAGGAGGCCAGGGGGTCCTGTCCTCCATGTGAGCTGGAATTGCCTGGGTCAGACAGAGTGAGGCTGAGCTAGGGTGACCAGATGTCCCAATTTTATAGACACAGTCCCAATATTCAGGGTTTTTTCATATATAGGCACCTATTACCCCCCACACCATGTCCCAATTTTTCACATTTGCTATCTGGTCACCCTAGGCTGAGCTAAGGAGAAAGGAGGGGCCCAAGCTGAGCTGAGGAGCAGAGCTGTGCCAGAGCCAGAGGGACCAGAAAAGCAGCCCAGGAAGGTCAGTGCTGGGAGCAGAGCCACAGAAACAGCCCAGACAGTGTACCTGTGCTGGGAGCAGAGCTGTAGCAACCAGAGCCAGAGGGGCCAGAGATGCAGCCCAGGAAGCTGGAGGCAGAGCAGCAGCAGCAGCTGTGTTGAGGCAGAGTGGAGCTGGAGTTGAGGGAGAGTGGAGCTGGGGCTGGAGCAGTCTGAAGCCGGGTGCGGTGAGCAGTTGGAGAGAGCAAGGGGGACCCCGGGCAGTGGGCCCAGCGCAGGGAGACGCCCCCAGCCAAGACGCCTTGCAGGCTAGCCTTGGAGGGGGATTGTAACCCCGACCCTCCGTGGGTGCTCCGGGGCTGGAGCACCCACGGGGAAAAATTAGCGGGTACTCCTCACCCACCAGCAGCCAAGCTCTCCCCTCCTTGCCTCCTTCTCCCCCCCACAGCGTGCTGCGTCCCCGCTCCTCCCCATCCCTCCCAGCGCTTCCCACCCCCCGCACCTAACAGCTGTTTGGTGGCACTTAGGATTTTCTGGGAGGGAGGGGGAGGAGCGGAGACATGGCACGCTCAGGGGAGGAGGCAGAGAAGAGGTGGGGCAGAGGCAGAGACTTTGGGGAAGGGGTGGAATGGGGTCGAGCACCCAGTGGGCAGAGGGGAAGTCGGTGCCTATGACCCCGACGGGGCGGGGGTGATGTTGTGAAGAAGGGTCCTGCCATTTAGAGCCTGAGAGTATGTGGCCACCGCCAGAGCAAATGTCCGACTCACAGCACCCCTGCAGCACAGCCAGGGCCTGAGAAGGAGCCTGGGACTTGTGAGGAACAGACTGAACTTCCCTTACATTCCAGAGACGCTGGTTGTGCTGTCCCCGTGCCACAGAGCAGGGTTGTGTTTTCCTTTAACCTTTCCCATTTTTTCCTTATTTTTTTAAATTGATTGTTGTTTAATAAATTGTATTTGCTTTGAAGTGTATGTAATGATCAATGGGTCAGGGAAGTATCCAGTGCAGAGAGAGCACCCCAGAGTGGGGACACCCTAGCCCCTGCCCTAAGTGACCACAACATGATTGGAGGTCCAGCCCCCCAGGAATACTAGGCCCAGCCTTGTTGGGGTTACGAGGACTGTCACACAGGAGAGTGGAAGGGGAGTCCTCTAGGTCAGGCAGGGCTCTGGGTAAAGGAAGTGGGAGCGACGACTCAGATCCTTTCGCTAGCCCACTTCACCAGGGTAGTTAGTGTATAAGCCAGGAAAGTTCCCCACAAGAACAGGACCATTCCCCTGCTTACATATGGGGATAGTGAAACAGATGGATGATTGGAAATGGGATTAAACAAGTGAGCTGGGAAAATTTGCCAATGAAACAAAACTGTTTTGTATTGTCAAGACAGAGAAGGCTGTTAGGAATGTCAGAGAGACCTGACCAAGCTAGATAGAGAGACATCAAAAAGGCAGATGAAATTCAGTGTCGAAAGACACAAAATAATTCACACAGGAGGGAACAATGTGGTATGTTCTGATGTGGAATACAGAGCTCACTTTTCTTTAGAGATGAGATGGATAAGTAGGCACTTGATTAAAGTATACAAAATACACTAAATGGCACAGAGAAGAAAGTTCAGACACTTCTGTTCTCCCTGTCTCAATATGAGGAAGAGAGATGTTCAATAGGAGTGAATGGCAGAAAAATTGACACTCACAAAAGGAGATACTTTTTCACACAATGTTCACAAATGCAGTTAGCCTGTGGAACTCATTGCCATATGATAAAATTGAAGCCAATAATTAATCAGCATTCGGGAAAAAAATGGGTCCTTTCATACCCCTAAGGAAGCTGGCCCTGTCTCTCTAAGGTACTAATATGGACCTATCTACCAAAGTGTCGCACAATCTTTAATGTATTTAGCCTCAAAACAGCTCCATGGAGTAAGAAAGTGCTGTTATCCCCATTATACAGATGTTGAACTAAGTCACAAAAAGGTTAAGTAATTTCTGCAAGGTCTTATGTGAGGAGAAGAACAGAGACTTGAACCACAGCTCCAATATGCTTGGGTCATGCACCCACCCAGGACGAACCTTCATCTCTAGTTGGTATGCAAGAGATCATATTGGCTTAGATGGACTCCCTGCTTGATCTGGTTTGGCAGCTCTTAGCATCATGTGTTCTAAAGAATAGGTACAAATGGGGAGCACTAACCCAGCAACTGCAGACACGTGGTGCAAAGTAACTTCAGCTGTTAGTGACTAAAACATTTAAAAACCAAAACCTTGCTTCATGCCCAGAGAGAAGGAGCTGGCTTTGATTCCGACTCTTGCATCGGCAGCAGAATGGCTATGTAATTGCCAAACACAGAAATAGTATCATGGGTGATGATGTGTGAGCCGGGAGGAACCTAGCTTGGCTTTCATAGCCCATAATGGAATTTTGTGGTCCTTTCTCAGAGCTGAAACACCCTTGCCATGACAGTATCTTCTTGTTGCCTTGACTCTTTCATAATAGCATATCTCCTTCTTGGCATAAGCCACAGTATGATAAGGTGACTTTCTAGTGGCTGGTTTTGTTTAACATCTTCATTAATGATCTGGATGATGGGATGGATTGCATTCTCAGCAAGTTCATGGAAGAGACTAAGCTGTGGGGAGAGGTAGATACGCTGGAGGGTAGGGATAGGATACAGAGGGACCTAGACAAATTGAAGGACTGGGCTAAAAGAAATCTGATGACGTTCAACAAGGACAAGTGCAGAGTCCTGCACTTAGGATGGAAGAATCCCATGCACTGCTACAGGCCGGGGACCGACTGGCTAAGCAGCAGTTCTGCAAAAAAGGACCTGGGGATTACAGTGAATGAGAAGCTGGATATGAGTCAACAGTGTGCTCTTGTTGCCAAGAAGGCTAATGTTGGGCTGCATTACTAGGAGCATTGACAGCAGATCAAGGGAAGTGATTTCCCCCCTGTATTCGGCATTGGTGAGGCCACATCTGGAGTACTGCATTTGGTTTTGGGCCCCTCGCTACTGGAAAGATGTGGACAAATTGGAGAGAGTCCAACAGAGGGCAACAAAACTGATTAGGGGGCTGGGGCACATGATTTATGAGGAGAGGCTGAGGGAACTGGGATTATTTAGTCTGCAAAAGAGAGGAGTGAGCAGGGAGGATTTGGTAGCAGCCTTCAACTACCTGAAGGGGGGTTCCAAAGAGGATGGAGCTCAACTGTTCTTAGTGGTGGCAGATGACAGAAAAAGGAGCAAAGGTCTCAAGTTGCAGTGGGGGAGGTCTAGACTGGATATTAGGAAACACTATTTCACTAGTGAAGCACTGGAATGGGGGTTATACCTAGGGAGGTGGTGGAATCTCCATCCTTAGAGGTTTTTAAAGCCTGGCTTGACAAAGCCCTGGTTGGGATGATTTAGTTGGGGTTGGTCCTGCTTTGAGCAGGGGGTTGGACTAGATGAGCTCCTGAGGTCTCTTCCAACCCTAATCTTCTATGATTCTATGACTAGACAGAGGTTTTTCACTATAGCCTGTATCCCATACACCAACTTGTAGAGCTAAAGAGTTAGTAGCCCATGGTTTTATATCCAGAGGTCATGGGTTTCATTCCCAGCTATGCCCCATTCAGGGACCTTAGTACACCAGCCACCAGATTTTCAAAGGTATATAGACAGACATGTGTCTAAAGACACAGATAGTGTGACAAAGTTCCTCCTCTATCTTGGTGGGTCCTGCGCTTATTGGCGGATTTTCTTGCCTCAGAGATTCACCATGTGGGTTGGGAAACAGCCCAGAGACCTTCCCCTCTGGAAGAACCCACAGTCCAGGTCAATTGGGAGGTTTGGGGGGAACCCAGGCCCGCCCTCTACTCCGGGTTCCAGCCCAGGGCCCTGTGGACTGCAGCTGTCTATAGTGCCTCCTGTAACAGCTGCATGACAGCTACAACTCCCTGGGCTACTTCCCCATGGCCTCCTCCAAACACCTTCCTTAGTCTCACCACAGGACCTTCCTCCTGGTGTCTGATAATGCTTGTGCTCCTCAGTCCTTCAGCAGCACACCCTCTCAGCTCCTTGTACCTCTTGCTCCCAGCTCCTCACACTCACACCACAAACTGAAATGAGTTCCTTTTTAAAGCCCAGGTGCCCTGATTAGCCTGCCTTAATTGATTCTAGCAGCTGCTTCTTAATTGGCTCCAGGTGTCCTAATTAGCCTGCCTGCCTTAACTGGTTCTAGCAAGTTCCTGATTACTCTAGTGCAGCCCCTGCTCTGGTCACTCAGGGAACAGAAAACTACTCATCCAGTGACCAGTATATTTGCCCTCTACCAGACTCCTGTACTCCACTGGTCTGGGTCTGTCACAATAGATAGAGCTGCTTGAAATTCTTTCCGCCTTTTATCATTTTTTACAGCACCGCTCAGGTTTGGCCCAGCTGCCCCTCCATCTTCACGGCGGAGCAGTGGGCAGGCCGAAAGTTTAGCGAGAAGTGCTGTGACCCTGAGCATCAGGTAGCAACGCCCAGAGCTGGGATCCAGTTTGCAGGACAGGAGCCTATGATTTCAATGGGAACTGGGGGACATATTTTAGAGGTGTCCAGCCACTTAATAGGATTTTCAAAAGTGTCCAGTTGCCTACTTCCCACTGAACTCCTGCTAGGAGCTTTCAGAATATGGGCCTAGGTACCTATCTGCATCTTTAGGTGTCTAAATCCCTTTGGCAATGTTGCCACAGGGAAATGCTGCAGGTTTGGGGAGGTAGAAGAGTGGAGAAGAGGGTGTTGGTATTAAAAAGTGCTTCCCAATGATTCACAAGCTAAATATGAGTCAACAGTGTAACACTGTTGCAGAAAAAGCAAACATCATTCTGGGATGTATTAGCAGGAGTGTTGTAAGCAAGACACTAGAAGTAATTCTTCCGCTCTACTCCGCACTGATTAGGCCTCAACTGGAGTATTGTGTACAATTCTGGGTGCCACATTTCAGGAAAGATGTGGACAAATTAGAGAAAGTTCAGAGAAGAGCTACAAAAATGATTAAAGGTCTAGAAAACATGACCTATGAGGGAAGATTAAAAAAACTTGGTTTGTTTAGTCTGGAAAAGAGAAGACGTAGAGGGAACATGATAACAGTTTTCAAGTACATAAAAAGTTGGTACAAGGAGGAGGGAGAAGAATTGTTCTTCTTAACCTCTGAGGATAGGACAAGAAGCAATAGGCTTAAATTGCAGCAAGGGAGGTTCAGGTTGGACATTAGGAAAAACTTCCTAACTGTCAGGGTGGTTAAGCACTGGAATAAATTGCCTAGGGAGGTTGTGGAATCTCCATCATTGAAGATTTTTAAGAGCAGGTTAGACAAACACCTGTCAGGGATGGTCTAGATAATTAGTCCTGCCACGAGTGCAGGGGAATGGACTAGATGACCTCTCGAGGTCCCTTCCAGTCCTATGATTCTATGATTTCTTTCTTTTCTTACAGGTCAGAGTTTTGGCTGAATAAATGTCCATGGCAAACCAGACAACGGTGACCGAGTTTATTCTCCTGGGACTTTTCAGTGACCCGCAGCTCCAGACTTTCCTCTTCCTGGTGTTCCTAGTTATTTACCTGTCCACCCTAGGGGGCAATGTGGCCATCATGTTGGTGACAAGGGCTGATTCTCACCTGGGCACCCCCATGTATTTCCTCCTTTCCCATTTATCCTTCTCAGATATCTGCTTCTCCTCAGTAACAGTGCCTAAGATGCTGGAAACCCTCTTATCAGAGCGGAAAACCATTTCTGTCAGCTGCTGCTTTGCCCAGATGTTCTTCCTCCTCCTGTCAGGGTGTAGTGAGGTTTTCATTCTCTCAGCAATGGCTTATGACCGATATGCTGCCATCTGCGACCCGTTGCGTTATATGAGGACAATGAGCAAACGCGTCTGCAGTCAGCTGGTAGCCGGTGCATGGCTGATCGGATCTTTGTATGCCCTCATCAACACGCTCCCTCTGTTGGCCTTACATTTCTGTGGGCCTAACACAATCAACCATTTCAGTTGTGAGCTCCCCTCCCTGGTGGCCCTGTCCTGCTCTGAGACCTTCACTAACAATATGGTGTTTCTCACCTCTGCTCTGACTATAGGTCTGGTCTCATTCTCCCTTACCCTGGGCTCCTACATTCATATCCTCACCACCATCCTGAGGATACGCTCCGTGGAGGGCAGGCGTAAAGCCTTCTCCACCTGCAGCTCCCACCTCATTGTGGTGGGTTTATGCTACGGGACGGGCTTGTTTAGGCATTTCAGACCCAATTCGGTCTCTTCGGTGGTCCTGGATGGCCTGGTATCCATCCAGTACAGCATCTTAACCCCCATGTTAAACCCCCTCATCTACAGCCTGAAAAACAAGGAGGTGAAGGCAGCTCTGAGGAGACTACTGGGGGGAAAGAACCACCCAGCTCCCAGGTAACCCAAACATTATGTTGAATGTGTAATAAAGAAGCAGAGAAGTGTCGATAGCTGACTGCTCAGGTTTTCTGCTAGTGTATAGCGTGGTGAGACTTTGAACCTATGTATTCGTAACCAATTGGGGTTAGGTTGTGAGGGCATCTCAGTCATCTTCAGGGACAAGTAGGATGGGGTTCTCAAAGCCCTCAAAACCCCTGGGCATTTGGAGAACTTTCCACAATTTTGAATGTACTTTCCCCGCTCCGTGCTGATGGCCTGTTGGCTCCAATGTAAGAACGTAAGAATGGCCATGAACTTATCTAGTTCTTTTGTGAACCCTGTTATAGTCTTGACCTTCACAACATCCTCTGGCAAAGAGTTCCACAGGTTGACTGTTTGTTGTGTGTTTGTTTTAAACCTGCTGCCTATTAATTTCATTGGGTGATGCCTAGTTCTTGTGTTATGTCCTTATTTACTTTCTCGACACCACACATAATTTTATAGACCTCAATCATATCACTCTTACTCATCTCTTTTCCAAGCTGAAAAGTTCCAGTCTTATTAATTTCTCCTCATATGGCCCCCTCTCCCTGGAATGTCCCCTCTGCCTTCACTTTTCTTTCCACTTTGCAGATCACCTCCTAGCTAAACCCATCTTTAAAAAATATATCAAGTCTCTGACCTGCTTCTTGCTGCTGTGGCATGGTTCACTGCTGGTGTGTTCTCCCCCTTCCCCCACCCCGCATCTGTCTGGGCTATGCAGACTGCCAGCTCTCTGGCGCTGGGACCATCTGTGTTTGTACAGCGCCTAGTGCAGTGGGGCCCCTGCTTGGGGGGCTTGATCCTCCCATATGCAAAGTTCACACAGCGCAAAGCGAGTGTGAGCTGGCTGGAGAACTCCCTCTGAAGCGGGAGAATCTCTGCCATGGGTAAGGAGGTGGATATGTCGCATCTGCTGCTTCCTCCTCTGACAGTGCTGTGCTGCCAATTAGGAAGGGGCTGGCATGGCGCGGGTGGATTAGGGCAGGAAAGGGATGGCAGCGAGTGTGGTGGAGGGAGGCCCTCCTACCCCTGATTCTCCCGTAGTTATGTGAAGTTGGGGCACAGGGAGCGTAGCTCGCGTGCGCACATAGAAGAGCTAGGCCATATGCATGGAGTACAGCAACGCCTGTGGTTACAATTGTCGTAGTGGTATAATGTTAACTGCTGGGGTTGGAATTTTCCCTGTTCGCCCTCTGCCTCAAGTTCAATATGTTTTTTCCAAGTTTGAGTAAAACCAATTCCGCCCTCCCCAAGAATAGGGTGTGGGGCCACTTTCCTCAGCCCTTTTCTGAACTGCTCTGGCTCTGGGAAGTTGAAGTTTGGCAGACGGGCAGTCCTGGGGTCAGCATGAGGTCTGTAATGCTCCCAGTCATAGGCAGCGTGTGACTCCTCCATTTGGGGAGGCTGGGTACACCCAGAATATAGCCCTGCCTTGATGCCTCCTCCTCCTGAAGCCCTGCCCATGCTCCATCCCCGGCTTCACTCAGTCCCCCTGCCCACCTCTTCCCCTGAAGCCCCCCCGCCCACCGCATGCACACCTCTTCGCCCCCTCCCCCGGGAACACCTGCCTGCCCACCCACCAGCTGCTCACTGCTCCTACGTGCCTCTTCTCCACCACCCCCAGGCTCCCATGTGGGCGGAGCAGGGATGGGAAGAGTGGAGGGAGCCTGGTACCTCGTGCGGGAGGAGAATGAACAGGAGCAGGGCCTTGGGGTGGAGCGTGGGCGGGGCCACAGCCAGGGCACCCTTTCAGCAGTGGGACACTCCAAAGGTGGTGAGCCGGCTGTTTGGGGAGGCTTAGCCTCCCTTGGCCTCTTATACCCGCTGCTCATGGTCCCAGTCAAAATCCATCCAAGTTTGGGTGAGTTATCAGGCACAGAGCATCACCATATGCACATGCCCAGAAAAACGTGTCCAAAACTTGTCACTCAACATTCCCAACTGCACTCCGCATGCAGCCAGGTCTCCGCTGACTTCTGTCAATAGTTAGCCCTTTTATAGACCTTGCACAGCTGAGAGGTTTCACAAAGTCACGGCAGACAGAGCTGGGAAATAAAACAGATCTTTAGTAAGGGTGCCTCCAGGTTTGGTTCAGCAGTCCTGCCTCTCAGATGGAACCTGCCAAATCTATGTGTGTGCATATGCTGTCTGTAAAATGAGGCAATTCCTGCATATCAAACCCATTCCCCTCTAGGGGCTGGGCCAGTGGATATAATAAGCTACTACTAGGGGTAGCAAGTGAAGTACTAGAGTTTAACAGCTACCAGTAAGGTGCTAACTTCCTCTTCTAGTTCAAGTGGCAGAGGGCTGTGTAGCGGATTGGACAGTCCTGGGTGCAAAACCTGCTGGTGTTAGATGTGGGGAATTGTTTCTGTTACATTTAACAATTGAGATATGTGTACTCTTTTAGAAAACCCTAGGAAATGCCATTCAAAACCCTACATTAAGGATAAAATTTTCAATTTTACTAATCTAGCACTCTAAAGTACTTTTATGGGCCACATTACTGTAGCATTGGAACGTCTCCCAGTCTGCAAAGTGTTTATCCTCATAATGCCACAGAGAGGTATTATTCCCATTGCACCAATGGGAAACTGAGGCACGGCGAGACTCAGGCACAGATCCACCAAGGGACTTGGGCAATGGCGAGTGTTTTAGATACCTAACCACCCAGTGGCATCTCCAGCCCCAGGTTAGGTGCCCTATACAATGCATGGTAAGAGTTTGGGCACCTAGGAATGGGATCCACAAAGGAAGCACACTAGGCAGGAAGCCACCTAAGCGAGCCAGTGGGAGATACTGAGGAGGAGGGTGGGACCTAAGTCCCTCCCCTCTCAGGGGCTGGGCCAGAGGGAGGCACCTCCCTCTGCTTGTTGTTCTCAGCTATGACCCCTCTCCTGGAGTTAGGCACCAAAGCTATTTTGCAAGGAATTCTGGGAGGTGGGGCGGAATGAATAGGGAAGCGCACCCCTATCCCAATGGCTAGGGTGCTTCCCTGTGACGTGTGACATGGAAGACCCCAGTTTAATTCCCTTTCCCCCCCCCAGTTGTCTTGTGTGGCCTTGGGCATGCTCTGAGTATGCCACCCAGGCGAAGAAGACAGGACAACGTCGAGCTGGGGTATCTTGCTATGGCTTTGCTGTGAGATGGGCGCCAGCCGTTGGGATTCAGGTAGCAAGGCACAAGCCCCGTGGCAGAAACTTAGGCACCTTGGGGACATTAGTGGGGAAAATTTAGGTGTCTAGGGGCTTTTAGATGCCTCCAGAGTTAGTTGGCAGCTGAGCAGGAGTTCTGAGGATCTCAGTGGCTTCTAAAAGTCGGGCTTAGGGGCCTGATATGGCAGGTAGGTGTCTAAATCCTTTTGTGGGTCTGGGCCTAAGTGACTTGCCCAATACATAGGAAGTCTGCGGTGGAGCAGGGACTTGAACCTAGCTTTCCCCTAGGCTAGTGCCCCAACCACTAAGGAGGGTTAATTGAATTTCTATGGGAGTTGGGCACCTAAATCCCTTGCGCCCTTTGAAAATCCCAGTCTCTGATGTGCTCTTGGGAAGAAATGTTAATATTGCCTAGGAGATGGTGCCAAAATCCTTTAGCAGGTTTGGAAAGTTCCACCCAGAATGTCTAGGAGAGGAGAGCACAGGGTGTATGTCTCAGAACTGAAGCGAAAATTGCAGCTGCCACTCACAGAATGACGGACTCCTTGAAATGTAAAGGTGCAGCACATGGAGAACAAAAGAATAATGGTGAGGCTGGTGGAGAAAGACAGATATGGGCTAATTCAAACTAAATCCCATTCTTCACACCACTTCTGCTTCCATTCCCTGTGTGTGGTGCCCCCAAAGTCCCCCAGCAGACCCCGTAGGCACCCTCCATAGATCATTGGATCCCAGATAGCTGGGTCAATGAAACCCCTCTAAGCCCAGGCCCCACATCCATGGAGCTTCTGTTAACCCAACTTTGGTTACACAGCGATGTATAGCCCAACCCCAGTGGGCTTTTAAAGGACTAAGGACCTCACCCACAGATCCCCGAGCAATGTGGTGGATTCTCCATTCCTTGACGTCTTGTAGAGTGACTTGCTAAATGATATGCTATAGGTGAAACCCAAATGATAGGACTGGCTGCAGAAGTCAGTCGGTGGAGCTCTCTGGATAACATTCTGCAGGTCAGACTAGATGGTCTGACAGTCCCTCCTGGCCTTGAAATCTATGAATCTTTGAGTCCTACTATCCTTGATTCATGTGAGCATGCTCACTGGCTTCAGTGGGACAACTAACAGCTGCATCTAAGATATTCAAAAGAGCCTAAGGGATTTAGATGCCAAGTACCATTGACTTTCAGAGGAAGATGGGTACCTAACTCCTTTAAGCTTTTTTTTGGCAATCCCAGGCTACCTGCACAAGGAGGTGTTTGCAGGGTGTAAGAAAGGACTTTAGGAGGGCTTTCTAAATGTCTCATCTGGCACAATGCTGATGTCCTCAGGGTTATCACTGCTCAGCCCATGGCAGGATCCCGCCCTGAGGTCACTAATGAGGCAGATGATATGCTGTGGTCACTTCTTTTCATGCTGAACAGTCCTGTCTCATTTTACCTTGTCCTCCCTCTGTCTGTCTGTTGTATCCACCTGTTCTCTTGTCTTACTTAGTGAGCATTTCACGGCACAGACTGTCTTTTCATCATTTGTCTCTACATGGCCTAACACTACAGCTGGATGGAAAACTAATGCTTTCCATCAGAAAATGCCGTTTTGATTAAACCGTTTTTAAAACATCATATCCATTTCATGTAAGAAAACTAGAAAAACATTTCAAGAATGTCAGAATGGGATAGTCTGACATTTTCAGAACAAAAACTATCAATTGTTCATTTTAAAATTTCCTCCTTTTTATTTATCATTTTTACTAACTTTTCCCAATATAAGAAATATTCCAAAATATCAGATTCATCATAACACATAATGTAAATCAAGAGGGTTAGGATAAAAGGAGTGGAAGCAATGTATTTATCTTCAGGGTGTATGTTAATCACAGACCTTTAAAAAGTCAGCCCAAACTGCTTTGAATTTTCTGGCCATTCCCTTTCTGCAGAACACCACTCATTCGCTAGCTGCGAGGGCAGCCAACTCACTGAGCCAGGCAGCAGTACTTGGTGGGGAGAAACTTTTCCAGTTTTGCAGAATTAATTTTTTAGCAACCAAAGCTTCACTATGGAACCACACTGCCTTGTTGCCAGGTAATCTCCAGGTATTGGGAACATGTCCAAGAATGAAACTTAAGGGGGAAGGCTTAGCATCCAATATCAAATTGGTCCCTTGACCCACCTCAGACCAGAAATTCTTGACATAGGGGTATTCTCAAACCATATGAGCTAATGTTGCACCAAAGGAGTTACATTTCCAACAGTGGTCAGCAGTTATGAGGCCTCTGATGAAGGCTTGAAAGATTCCCTGAAGTGGGGGGACATTTGTTTATTTTGAAAGTTCTAACTCCTGCTGGAGAGAGTTAACAAATGATGTGTCAAACAGCAGAGAGGTATTTAACCTCCACATTTTAGTTGGGGGCGCATACAAGACAAAAGTATAGAAGCTTGGTCAGATATAATGATAATAATAGTAGTAGTTAATAATGACGCAATCAGTGACAGAATGGATCAAGTCTTGAGATAATAAGAAATAGTCCAATCTTGACTTAATTGAATGAGCTGCAGGGAAAAAAACCCCCTATATTGTCTGGCTGTTGGATTACCCAGTCTCCAAACATCTGTAAACCCAAATCAGACAGTTATGTATGAAGTGCCTGGCGAGCATTCACGTTTTTATATAGAGATGGAGAAGATTTCTCAAGGCCTGGGTCAAGAGTTTCATTAAATTCTCCAGCTAGAATATTTGGATGGTGGCCCATGGTCATTTATACTCATAAAACAATTATGAAAAAAATTGGGATCATCCTGGTTTGGCACACAGAGGTTGGCAAAGATGATATAGAATTGCCAGTTTCAGCCATGAGGACAGTAACTCGGCCCTCACTGTCAGACATTATGCTCAGAATATTAACATTCTATTCTTTTTAATCCATTAGTATAGCAACTCCCCTTGCTTTAGAATTAAAACAGCTAAAAATGGAGAGGCCTTCCCAATCTCTGTTCAATTTACAAGCTTCAAGTACTGTCAGATGTCTGTCCTGGAGCAAGGCAATGCCAACATTCTCTTGTAAGCATCTTGGGGCTTTCAGTATATGGGAACAATATTTCTTGGGGTTGGATGGCGGGTTTTAGGGGACAATGTTTGGGGATTCCCCAGGGGCCACTTCAGAGCTCAAGCAACCTACATCCACCTCCGTCTCAGTACCCACTGGTGTCCCCTTTTCAACGTTTTTTAAAAATAAGATACATTTCCAAAGGAAACATTCCAAATAAATAGTTGAAATATTTCTGTCTGAAAAGGTAGAAAGAAACGGTTTTATTTTTTAAAAAGAAAATACCATTTTTTTCAAAGAAAACTACTAAATGAATTCAATATGAATTTATGAATACTTTCTGTGCTCTGAAAAATTTATTTTTGAAAAAAAATTCTATATGTTTAAAAGAAATCACCCAGGTCTAGCCATGAGTTCTAGACTCCTTCTGATCTTTGCAAGATATCACACACACACACACACACAAAGACCATCATGATCTTCCCAGATACAAAGGTGTGCAGGATCTAGCAATCCAGAACATCAAGAAAAGGAGTTGAACCCATCCACAGGACCAGGTCAGTGCCTTGTAAAATTTGGAGTGTCAGAACACAGAAGCAAAGGAAACATGTAGCTGTTATTCCTACATTACTCAAGGATCATACAATTAACGTGATCTAGGGGCAACCTCAATTCTACCTCGCTTGCTGGCTAAACCACACAGGTTGACTCCCCTATCAGTCAATCCATCCGAATTTTTGTGAGTGCCGCATAGTTTGGATGACTTTCCTCATGGCTTCCTTGACCTCTCTGTTTCTCAGGTGAGGGGGTTGGCCAGGGGAGTCAGGACGGTGTAGAAGACAGAGAGCACTTTGTTCAGGTCTCTCAGTGCAGCAACGTCTGGGAGCATATAGACAATGATCAGGGTCCCATAGAAAATTATTACAACCATGAGGTGAAAGGAGCAGGTGGAAAATGCTTTTTCCCTCCCGGTGGTGGAAGGGATTCTCAGGATGGTGGTGATGATTGAAATATAGGATGTTACTGTTAATATAAATGTGGAAAGCACCTCTGTGGAGCAGAGTATGAAACTCACCAGTATGACCAGGTTGGTATCATTACAAGAAAGCTTAATCATTGGGGTGAAGTCACAAAAGAAATGGTCCATTTCATTGGGGCCACAGAATGTTAATTGTGAAATCAAACATACAAGCAAAGTAGTACTAGCCACAAATGCCAACAGCCATGACCCAGTTGCTAGCTGGAGAAAGAAGCTGCCTTTCATAATGGTTGAATAATGCAGAGGTTTACATATGGCTAAATACCGGACGTAAGACATCACTGCTAGAAGACAATATTCTGCACCTAATAGAGAACCAAATAAATATAATTGCACAATACAGCCACCAACAGAAATGGTTCTGTCCCCAGTAAGGAGACTGGTCAGCATCCTGGGCAGGACGGTGGAGGTGTAGCAGGTCTCCAAGCAGGACAAGTTCCCCAGGAAGAAGTACATAGGGGTGTGTAGGTGCTGATCAGCCACAACTAGCACAACGATGAGGATGTTTCCAGCCATGGTCACCACATAGATCACTAGAAACACCAGGAAGAGAAGAACCTGCAGTTCTGGGACATTCCCAAATCCTAGAAGGATGAACTCGGTGATGGATGTTTGATTTTCCCCTTCTCCTTTCCCCATGGGATGTATCTAGTAGGAAGAACAAAACAAGAAACAGGAGTTTTTTTCTCTCCCATCTGTTAAACTCGATAAAGCAGCATCCAATGAGACTCCGAGAAGATCATTTACTGTCCACTAAGGCGGAAACCTTTGAGACTTGGTAAGGAACATGGGCATTGCCACACCAGAACAATCCATATAATTGTGTTTCTTTCATAGTGTGCCTTTATTAGTGGGCAGTCTCGGATTCTACAGAGGAGCTATAAGCTCCTATAATGGATATTGATGCAACGGCATCTGCATGTGGAATTGTTTGGCCAGGCAATTAATTGTTGGCCTCCTGTCCAGTACTATGAAAGCTTGTATCTCTTGTACATTTTTAACCGAGCTAGTGCAACTATGTGTATGCATTTATTCTTAGGTCCTCATATGGCCCCCATAATCAAAGTATCTGACCACCTCATGTTCTATAACGTACTTACCCTCACAGCACCTCCTGGGAAGTAGGAAAATGCCATTATGCCTTTTTTACACAAAGGGTCAGATGTTCAAAGGCATGTAGGCACTAAAGATGCAGGCAATTGCTTACCAGATTTTCAAAAGCCTCTGAGCATGTTAGGTACCAGAGTTGCATTGAAGTCAATGGGACTTAGGTGCCTAAACAGCTTAGATTATTTTGAAAATCCCATTAGTCGCGTATCTGCTGCTTTAGCTTGTTAAATATCTTTGAAACTGTGGCCATAAGTGGGTTGCTAAGGTCATACAGGTGTTTGTAATGGAGCAGGGAAATTATCCCCGGTCCTCCAAGGTCACACAGGAATTACTTTGGGGGAGTTCTATGGCCTAGAGCTGTGGTTTTCATTTGTGAACCTCTAAAAATTTTGAATGGAGTTGCGGACCCCTTTGGAAATTTTAGACATAGTCTGTGCACCCCCAGGGATCTGCAGAACACAGGTTAAAAACCACTTTCTGTGGTAACAACAACCTTTCACAGACCCCTTAGACATAGTCTGCTGACCCCCTGGGGTCCATGGACTACGGATTGAAAACCACTGGCCTAGATGTTCAGAGTAACTGATCACAATGGTCCCTTCTGGCCTTGGCATCTATGAATCAATGAAGTTCTAAGTTAATGCCTAGGGCAAATCTATCTATCTATCTATCCCCTACACACCGTGCCTCATGCACAAGGGACACCCCAAGGAGACATGCACACAGATCCCTCACACTCTTATGAACTCCACGAGTCAGCTAGAAACCCTCACACACATTCTGTCCCCAGTTGCCCCCTGCAGCCCAGCTAACGTGCACACGCCTGTTGGCGTGGAATTACAGGTGAATTCTGGGGAGTAATAGAGCAGATGTAACGCGGTCCTCCCAGCTGCTGTCTCAGCTCAACCATGTTGGGAGCCATGAGGAGACGTATCAGGGGGAGAATGAGAAATGGGATGGGGCCGGGAAGACTCACAGCGGGAGTCAGGCGTATGGGGGGGGGCTGCTCTGTTCCCTGATCTGAAAAGCTTTCCACGTATCCTCACCCCAGTGCTCCACGCATGTGTAGGTTGGGATGAGCCTGGAGCTCTCCCAGGGCTTGACATAGAAGGCCACCTAGACCTTAAGGACTGGGCCCAGGAAAGGATGGAAAATCTCCACTCTTCCATTTGAAAACATCTGGGGAGGCGTGTGTGAAAGGGCTGGGCCAGGAGGGACGATGGTGGAGGGAGAGACAGAGGGACAGTTGTCAGAGGGAGACACCAGGCCTGTCTGAGGGGAGGGGAAGGGAAACTGAAAGTCAGGACAATTCTGCCCCCAGCTCCACCCAGAAGCCCAGCTGATGTGTCTGTGTCTGTCGGGGTGGGGGGGACTGAAGGGGACATCAGTGCTGTGCCCTGCTGCAGTACAGCAGCCACAACGCCATCCCCCCAGCAGCGCTCTGCATTAGGAGCTGTGCTGAGACATGTCAAGGAGGGAACAGGCAGTGCCACAGAGCAGTAAGTGCACGGTTACAGGGCGGGCCTGAGTGACTGCTCCGGCCGCTCTGCTTCCCAACATGCCAACTTTTCCTTCCTAACTGAACCCTCCAGCACTTGTCCCAGGAATCATAGAATTGTAGAAGATTAGGATTGGAGGAGACCTCAGGCGGTCAATCGGAATTATCCAATTTACCTTTAATCCTCAGCATCTGGTGGCGACCTCTCCCTCAAGGGCACCCGCTGTCCTCACTGTCTCATGCACTCTCCTTTGCTCAGCAAAGCCACCTCATTTTTGCTGTTGGCCTGGGCTGCTCTTGCTTGTGCGGATTACACAGAACCCCAGCGTTTCCTGGGGTGGATTCTTACAGGGTTTATAGGGGAACTCCTGCTGCTAGGCGGGTCTCCTCCCAGATTGCTGATTTTGATCACTTTTAAATGGACCTCCTGGGGGAATTAACCCCATGTTCCTTGTTAAAACAGTGTGAATGCGGAGGTCAGTGCAACCCCATGGGAAACCTCCCTCTTTGTCATGCCCTGTGTGTATCAGGAGCCTGAGTGAATGAGAAATACACATCCATTGCTTTACTAGGTGTACTTACACAGTGCGCAACAATCTTATTCCATATATTTTCAAAGTACTCATTACATGTCTGTGAATGCCAATTTCACAGACGGGAAAACTGAGGTCTGGGAAGGGGTCAGCCACAAGATCAGTGGCAGAGAAGCCATGTCTCCTTGTATCAAGGCACGTGGCAGATCCTCCGGTTAATGCAGCAAGTTAACTTCTCTTCTTAGGTGAAACAAGAGACAAACTGGCATTTCAGATATGAAATACACTAAATATCAAGATGAGAGGTGAAGTCAATGCATAAGGTGCCTGATTCTCATTTACACAAAGGCCTCTTTATGCCATAAATAGGATTTGCTCCCACTTTAGTGTCCCTTGACACTCCCTGAGTTGTTTAAAGTGACCTCAGTATAAATCAGAATGACATGTTTGACCACTAGTTGCATGCATGGAGGTGTAGTATGTAGGTAGCATTTGGTGTTCTGTTGTTTGGTGCCTTCAAAATATGCTAGCTGATAGATGGCTGTGGAGACAGGTCCCTCTACAATGGGTTTTGATGTGCAAACAAGCTCTTTTTTCCATTCACTTATTAGTTCAGTGCATGTTTATGTGATGTTATCAGATGTGCTGGCATGTTGTAGGCTCCAAAAAGGCCAATCCTCCAATATCTCTGTGATGGGTTGGATCACAGAAACCCCCTTGGGGCTGCCACCTGATGTGCCAAGACTACTTCTGCCCCTGCTTTCCCTGCCCTGGCAGCTTGGGACTTCAGTGCCCTGCCTGGTTTGAGCCAGACCTGCTAGTCTGCTGCAAACCCAGACCCAGGGTCTGAACCAAGTGCCCAAAAGCTGCAGACTTAACTGAAAACAGCTTACAGAAGTGTGCTTGTCTTTAACACTCAGATAACCAACTCCCAATGGGGTCTAAACCCAAATAAATCCATTTTACCCTGTATAAAGCTTATACAGGGTAAACTCATAAATTGTTCGCCTTCTATAACACTGAGTTAATTAATAAGTAAAAAAGTGTTTTTTTTAAAGACAGAAAGTAGGATTTAAGTGGTTCCAAGTAGTAACAGACAGAACAAAGTAAGTCACCAAGTAAAATAAAATAAAACATGCAAATCTATGTCTAATCAAACTGAATACAGATAAGATCTCACCCTCAGAGATGTTTCAATACTTTTCTTTCACAGACTAATCTCCTTCTAATCCGGGTCCAGCACTCTCTCACACCCCTTGCAGTTACTGTCCTTTGTTCCAGTTTCTTTCAGGTATCTTTGGGGGTGGAGAGGCTCTCGCTTTAGCCAGCTGAAGACCAAATGGAGGGTTCTCTTGTGGGTGGAGACCCCCTCCTCTCTCCTATGCAAAGTCCAGCTCCAAGATGGAGTTCTGGAGTCACCTGGGAAAGTCACATGTCCATGCATGACTCACAGTTTCTTACAGGTAGCAGCCATAGGTCACATGCTACCTTGAATGTCCTCAAGTAGACTTCTTATGTGGATTGGAGCATTCCAAGATTCATTGTCCTTTAAGTGTTTCTTGATTAGGTACTTAATTTCAACATTCCTTTCTCCAGGAACTGACCAAATGCTCTACTAAGATTATTTAGAATTCAAGCCAGTACACAGCCAATATTCATAACTTTGAATACAAAAATGATACATGCATACAAATAGGATTAATACATTCAGTGGATCATAACCTTCACAGAGATATGTTACATGGCATATGTAACATAAAACATATTCCAGTTATGTCATATACATTTATAAGCATATTTCCATAAAGCTTTATTGGGTGCAATGTCACAATCTCATCAGTGTTTAATGAGCTAATACTAGACCTCATTGGCTTTAGTGGAAAAATTAAGGGCTGCATCACAAACAGGGAAGAATTAGTAGGGAAGCAAAAGTGGATGGGAACCTGGGAGGCAGTGACCATGAGATGGTCGAGTTCAGGATCCTGACACAAAGAAGAAAGGAAAGCAGCAGAATACGGACCCTGGACTTCAGAAAAACAGACTTTGACTCCCTCAGGGAACAGATGGGCAGGATCCCCTGGGAGAATAACATGAGGGGGAAAGGAGTCCAGGAGAGCTGGCTGTATTTTAAAGAATCCTTATTGAGGTTGCAGGAACAAACCATCCTGATGTGTCAAAAGAATAGTAAATATGGCAGGCGACTAGCTTGGCTTAGCAGTGAAATCCTAGCTGATCTTAAACACAAAAAAGAAGCTTACAAGAAGTGGAAGCTTGGACAAATGACCAGAGAGAAGTATAAAAATATCGCTCAGGCATGCAAGAGTGAAATCAGGAAGGCCAAATCACACTTGGAGTTGCAGCTAGCAAGGGATGTTAAGAGTAACAAGAAGGGTTTCTACAGGTATGTTAGTAACAAGAAGGTCAGGGAAAGTGTGGGCCCCTTACTCAATGGGGGAGGCAACCTAGTGACAGAGAATGTGGAAAAAGCTAATGTACTCAATGCTTTTTTTGCCTCTGTCTTCACAAAGAAGGTCAGCTCCCAGACTACTGCAGTGGGCAGCACAGTATGGGGAGGAGGTGACCAGCCCTCTGTGGATAAAGAAGTGGTTCAGGACTATTTAGAAATCCTGGATGAGCACAAGTCCATGGGGCCGGATGCACTGCATCCGAGGGTGCTAAAGGAGTTGGCAGATATGATTGCAGAGCCATTGCCCATTATCTTTGAAAACTCATGACGATCGGGGGAGGTCCTGGATGACTGGAAAAAGGCTAATGTAGTGCCCATCTTTAAAAAATGGAAGAAGGAGTATCCGGGGAACTACAGGCCAGTCAACCTCACCTCAGTCCATGGAAAAATCATGGAGCAGGTCCTCAAGGAATCAATTCTGAAGCACTTAGAGGAGAAGAAGTTGACCAGGAACAGTCAGCATGGATTCACCAAGGGCAAGTCATGCCTGACTAACCTAATTGCCTTCTATGGCGAGATAACTGGCTTTGTGCATAAGGGGAAAGCAGTGGACGTGTTATTCCTTGACTTTAGCAAAGCTTTTGATACGGTCTCCCACAGTATTCTTTGCCAGCAAGTTAAAGAAGTATGGGCTGGATGAATGGACTATAAGGTGGATAAAAAGCTGGCTAGATCGTCAGGCTCAATGGGTAGTGATTAATGGCTCCATGTCTAGTTGGCAGCTGGTTTCAAGCGGAGTGCCCCAAGGGTCGGTCCTGGGGCCGGTTTTGTTCAATATCTTCAAATCTGGAGGATGGCGTGGACTGCACTCTGAGCAAGTTTGCAGATGACTCTAAACTGGCAGAAGTGGTAGATACGCTGGAGGGTAGGGATAGGATACAGAGGGACCTAGACAAATTAGAGGATTGGGCCAAAAGAAACCTGATGAGGTTCAACAAGGACAAGTGCAGAGTCCTGCACCTAGGACGGAAGAATCCCATTCACTGTTACAGACTAGGGACCGAATGGCTAGGAAGCAGTTCTGCAGAAAAGGACCTAGGGGTTACAGTGGATGAGAAGCTGGATATGAGTCGACAGTGTGCCCTTGTTGCCAAGAAGGCTAACGGCATTTTGGGCTGTATAAGTAGGGGCATTGCCAGCAGATCGAGGGACGTGATCATTCCCCTCTATTCAACATTGGTGAGGCCTCATCTGAAGTACTGTGTCCAGTTTTGGGCCCCACACTACAAGAAGGATGTGGAAAAATTGGAGACCGTCCAGCGGAGGGCAACAAAACTGATTAGGGGGCTGGAGCACATGACTTATGAGGAGAGGCTGAGGCAACTGGGATTGTTTAGTCTGCAGAAGAGAAGAATGAGGGGGGATTTGATAGTTACTTTCAACTACCTGAAAGGGGGTTCCAAAGGGGATGGATCTAGACTGTTCTCAGTGGTAGCAGATGACAGAACAGGAGTAATGGTCTCAAGTTGCAGTGGGGGAGGTTTAGGTTTGATATTAGGAAAATCTTTTTCACTAGGAAGGTGGTGAAGCACTGGAATGGGTTACCTAGAGAGGTGGTGGAATCTCCTTCCTTAGAGGTTTTTAAGGTCAGGCTTGACAAAGCCCTGGCTGGGATGATTTAGTTGGGAATTGGTCCTGATTTGAGCAGGGGGTTGGACTAGATGACCTCCTGAGGTCCGTTCCAACCCTGATATTCTATGATTCTATGAAGATAATGCAGTGGCTGATATGGGACTCAGTTTATAAAGAGTTAAAGAGAGTAATGTAATGAATGCCATTCAACATAAATTTATAAAAAAATAGATCCTGTTAAAATAACTTGGTACCTTATTTTGATGAGATTACAAGTTTGGTTGATAGAGGTGATAGAGTTTACTCAATATACTGAGATTTCTGTAATGCATTTGACTAGATATCAGATGGCATTTTGATTAAGAAAAATAGAATATTGTAAAATTAACATGGCACACATTAATTGAATTAAAAACTGGCTAACTGATAGGTCTCAAACTGTAACTGTAAACATGGAATCATCATCAAGTGGGTTTGTTTCAGTTGGATACCACAGGGATCGGTTCTTGACCTTACACTATTTAACATTTTTATCCATGACCTGAAAGAAAACAAAATCATAATTGATAAAGCATGCAGAAGACAGAAAAATTGGGGGAGTGGTAAATAATGAAGTGGACAAGTCACTGATACAGAGCCATCTGGATTGCTTGGTAAACTGGGCAAAAACAAACAATTTGAGTTTTAATGTGGCTACATGGAAATGTGTACATCTAGGAACAAAAAATGTAGGCCATAGTTAGAAGAAAAAGGCTCTATGCTGGGAAGCCGTGACTGAAAAAGATTTGCAGGGTCGTGGTGGATAATCACCTGCACATGAGTTCCCAGCGCAGTGCTGTGACCAAAAGAGCTAATACAATCTTTGGATGCATAAACATGGCAATCTCAAAAAGGAGTAGTGAGGTCATTTTTCTTCTGTGTTTGGCACTGGTGTGACTGCTGCTGGAAAACCATTTTCAGTTGTTGTGCCCACAGTACAAGAAGGATGTTGGTAATTGGAGAGGGTTCATAGAAGAGCCGCAAGAATGATTAAAAGATTAGAAAACATGTCTGATAGTGTTTGACTCAAGGAGCTCAATCTATTTTGCTTAACAAAGAGAAGGTTAAGGGGTGATTTAATTGAAGTCTATAAGTATCTACATGGGAAACAAATATTTAATAACACATCCTTCCCACGGGACCGTCCTGCCCGGCCCTTGAGCTCCCGGCTGGGGAGGCTAGTCTCCAGCCCCTCCCCCGCCGCCGCACGGGCAGCACTGTGGGCTGTGAGCTCCTGCCGAGCTCTAAGCAGCAAGATAAGGGGGCCGGGACCGGGGCCAGGGGGGTTAGATAAGGGGCAGAGGGTTCTGGGGGGCAGTCAGGGGACAGGGAGCAGGGGCCGGTTGGATGGGGCGGAGGTTCTTGGGGGGGCGGCCAGGGGATGAGGAACGGGGCGGTTGGATAGGAGTGGGGTCCCGGGGGGCCTGTCAGGGGGCGGGGGTGTGGATAGGGGTTGGGTGACTGTGCACAGGGGTTGGATATGGGGTGAGGTCCCGGGGGGCAGTTAGGAGTGGGAGTCCTGGGGGGGGGCGGTTAGGGGACAAGGAGCAAGGGGGGTTGGATGGGTTGGAGGTTCTGAGGAGGGCATTCAGGGGGTGGGAAGTGGGAGGGGGCTGTTTGGGGAGGCCCAGCCTTCCCTACCAGCCCTCCATACAGTTTTTCAACCCCAATATGGCCCTCGGGCCAAAAGGTTTGCCCACTCCTGGACAAGATGATCACAATGGTCCCCTCTGGTCTTGGAATCTTTGAATCTATGAATCTAGTTTTAATTGGTCCTGCCTAAGCACAGGGGGCTGGACTTGATCTCTTGAGGTCCCTTCCTGCCCAACATTTGTATGAATCTATGAAAAGGCTAGAAGGAACCACTGCGATCATCTCTAGTCTGACCTCCTGTGTCACACATTCCACAGGGCTTCCCTGAGTTCATGCCTGTAAAACAGAGCATATTTTTAAGACGGATGTCCAATCTTGTTTTAAAAAAATCTCCAGTGATGGAGAATCCACCACGACCCTTGATAAATTGTTCCAATGGTTAATTACCTTCTCTGATAAAAATGTGTTCCTTTAGTCTGTCACTCTAAGGTAGGTTTTCCAATCCCTTAAACATTCTCGTGGCGCTTCTCTGAACCCTCTCCAACTTATTAACATCCTTCTTGAATTGTGCCCAGCAGAAGGAGACAAGTTATTCCAGTGGCAGTTATGCCAGTGACAAATACAGAGGCAGTATATCCTACTTACTCTTACTCGAGATTCCCCTGTTTATACAGCCAAGGATCATATTATCCTCTTGGTCCCAGCACTGCACTGGGAGCTCATGTTTAGCTAATCATCCAAATCTTTTTCCAAGTCACTGCTTCTCAGGATGAAGTCCCTCATGCTGTAAGTATGGCCTATGTTTTTGCTCCTAGATGTACCACTTTACATTTGACCGTATTTGAATGTATTTTTATTGATTGTGCCTAGTTTACCAAGAGATACTGATTTCTCTGCATAGGTGGTCTGTCCTTTTCATTATTTACCCACTCACCCAATCTTTGAGTCATCTGAAAACTTTACCAGCGAAGATTGTATGCGTTTTTCAAAAAAGGTTAAACGCCTTAAGACTTGCAGGGCACCACTAGAAACACACCCACTAGGTGATGATTTCCTATTTACAATTACATTTTGAGACTTGTCGGTTAGCCAGTTTTTATCCATTTAGTGTGTGCCATGTTAATTTTGTATCAGTCTAGGTTTCTAATTAAAACTGAGCTGTGAAGATGCTATTTACAGGGGACCCTGCTCAGTTATATGGCTCTTCTGCCCAGGCTGGGAAAAGACAGATCAAAAGGACAGAAACAGTTTAAAAAAAAAAAGAGCGAGAGAGCGAGCGAGCGAGTGAGAGAGAGTTGTCAGGGGCTCTTTGCAGGGAAACAGACTGACACATAGGGCTTGTCTATACTTACGGATAAATTGGCACTGCTGCGATCGATGCAGTGGTGTCGATTTAGTGGGTATGATGAAGACAAGCTAAGTCGATGGCAGAATGGTCTCCCATGGACGTCTTTACTCCACCTCCCTGAGAGGTGGAAGGTAAGTCGTCAGGAGAGTGTCTCCTGTCAACACAGTGTGGTGTAGACATCGCTGTCAATCGACCTAAGTTACGTGGACTTAAGTTACATAATGTACATAACTGAAGTAGCGTAACTTAGGTCAACTTACAGCTTTAGTGTAGACCAGTCCATAGACAGGCCCTTCCAGATGGGGCTAAAACAACTGGTGCATCCTAAGCTTTTCCAGAGATGGTAAGCTCTAGGTTAGACAGACAGGCCTATAGGCTTTTGATTGTTTTAAAATCCACATTAGTTAAAGAAATGGGTCTGTATGATGCACAATTGGTAAGATCTTTTCCTTCTTTAGGAATGATCATATTGGATACTTTGAAAACTCCTACCCACACTATCCAATTTTACATACCCTGCACAAAGTTTTATCTAACACAAAGAGCTGTTTGAAAAATGGTAAAGATTTCTCATAAAAACCCAAGCTCTTAATAATCATTTTCTTTCAGCATATTTTGAAAGGGACTACATTTTAATTTATCAAAAATTGTCATGTCATTTATTATTGAAATATGGAGTTGAAGAAATCATTTACTATGTGGTCTGATGTTTGTTTCTTGCTTTTTCCACAATCTCTCTAGATTTTCCCCTTTCCTTTCCCCTTTATTCCCCTTCCCCATGTTTTTCTTTTTCCTATTTTGCCAATGAAAAGGGGGATTTAGGGGAAAAGGGGGAAGAAAGGGAAAAAAACAAGAAGTGAAAAAGTGAAAAATAAAGATAAAAAAACAAACAAACAAAAAACCAACAAATTTTCATGGCAAGTTCCAGTGGAATAAAGAAAGAAGAAAATTTCAAGAACAAATGAACTAATTTTTTTCTGAACAATTTGGTTTCTGAAAAATTGTCATTTTTTTGTTTAAATATAAGCCGGGTTCTTTCAACTTGGTGTTATCCTGAATGGATTAGCTCTGATTGTCTGAATTCTTGGGAAAGCCAAAAACATACTGGCATATTTTTTCAGAGCCTGCTTTACATCTTTGTTTCTCAGGCTATATATAAGGGGATTGACCATAGGAGTTAAGACAGTGTAGAAGACAGAAAACAATTTGTTTAAATCTCTGAGTGTGTTGTTTTTCGGTAACACATAGACAATTATTAGTGTCCCGTAGAAAATTGTAACAACTATGAGGTGAGAGGAGCAGGTGGAAAATGCCTTTTGCTTTCCAGTGATGGAAGAGATTCTCAGGATGGTGGCTATAATAAGAACATAGGAGATAATGGTTAATAGAAATGGGGGCAGAGTGAAAAAATAGGCAAATAGGAACGTTACAAATTCTACCACGTTGGTGTCACTGCAGGAGAGTTTTACCACTGGGGTGAGCTCACAAAAGAAATGGTCAATTTCATTGGGGCCACAGAAAGTTAACTGTGACACGAACCATACTATTATGCTCATAGCCAGTAATGCACTTATCCAAGACCCAGCTGTGAGCTGAAGGCAGAACCTGCCTGTCATACAGGTTGCATAATGCAGTGGTTTACATATTGCCAGATACCTATCATAAGACATTGCTGCGAGGAGGTAACATTCTGTAGCTGCCAAAGAACCAAAAAAATACATTTGTGTAATACAGCCCATGACAGAGATGGTTCTGTCCCCAGTCAGGAGACTGGCCAGCAGCCTGGGCAGGATGATGGAGGTATAGCAGGTCTCCAAGCAGGCCAAATTCCCCAGGAAGAAGTACATGGGGGTGTGAAGGTGCTGACCAGCCATAACTAGAGCAATGATGAGCATGTTCACGGTCACGGTCACAATGTAGATCACTAGAAATACCAGGAAGAGAAGAACCTGCAGTTCCTGAATATTCTCAAATCCCAGGAAGATGAATTCTGTGATTATCGATTGATTTCCGCACTCAGTGTTTGCCGCTGATTGCATCTAGGGGAAAGAAAATAATCTCAGCCATTTAAATTTAAGGAGATACTTTTAAATTTTAGCCAAGCATCTTTTATTTAATCCCAGGAATACCAAAATCCTCACCTCTCTTCTGGGATCTGGGTTCTTCACCCAAGTTCTGGGCTATTTACTTTCCCAACAGGTGGGTCAAGACCCCAGATCAGAAAGGTGAACTTTCCTGTATCTTGACATTTTAACCAACCATGTATTTGGCTCACAGCAGTTTGAATGTCTGATATTCCCACTATACAAATTCATTTTAATTCTGGTAACCCATCTCTTATGAGAGTTCAAGCATATGCTCTGTTTATCCACACACCTGGCTGGTGCCATCAGAAATTTTTCATCTTCTTTGGTATCCTATCTCCTCACAGTGGAATATGAGCACCCAACTGCCTTAGACAATTTTTACAATCCCAAACTCTAAATTCAATATACATTTTTCCTTCCGTGACATTCCCCAAGGTACAATCCGGACGGTTGAACAGCTGTGTCCCCTCCATTCTCCAGTCTGGGGTGCCTTTTACACTGCTTCACTGTGAAAGCCACCACACCTAGTCTGTTCACACACAATCTCCAGCATGTAAATCACTCCCAGCTATATTGTACGACTGCTATAACCAGCCACTCTTGAATTACACTTCACAACACCAGCAAACTCCCAGTCCCAGACTTCCCCCCAGAAATGTGTGTCTTGTACAGCCCAGCTCTCTCCTTCTAGACAAGCTCATATAAAGTCTGTCACTTAATCAATAGAAAGGTGGAGGTGGTGGAATCTCCATCCTTAGAGGTTTTTAAGGCCTGGCTTGACAAAGCCCTGGCTGGGATGATTTGGTTGGGGTTGGTCCTGCTTTGAGCAGGGGGTTGAACTAGAGGACCTCCTGAGGTCTCTTCCAACCCTAATCTTCTATGATTCTATGAAAGTGATACACTCAAATCCCGTTATCTAAAATGGAGTTTGCCAAACACTTCAATCCAAATACATTGGTTTAGATAAAATAATAAAACAAATTTATTAACTACAGCAAGATAGATTTTAAGTCATTACAGGTAACGCTGCGAGTTGGTCATGGAGGTAACAGAAGTCACGGATTCCATGACTTTCCAGGACCTCTGTGACATCTGCATTGGCCAGTGCAGCTGGCCTGGGGGCCACTTGAGTAGCTCGGGCAGCCCCGTGACCAGTCGCACCGGCCGCTGCTGCGGGAGTCTCGAGCCATCACGCCCCCCCCAGCAGCAGCAGGTGTTAGAGTGTGGGAGGGGGCTCAAGGCTAGTTGCAGGGGGTTGGGGCATGGAAGGGGTTGTGGACTCTGGGCAGCGCTTACCTTATGAAGATCCCTTGAAGCAGCGACATGTCCCTCCCTTGGCTCCTAGGTGGAGGCGCAGCCAGGAGGCTCTGCACACTGCCTCCCCCTGCAGGTGCTGCCCCCACAGCTCCCATTGGCCATGGTTCCCAGCCAATGGGAGCTGCGGAGCCAGCGCTCAGGGTGGAGGCAGCACGCGTATCCCCCTGGCTGTGCCTCTGCCTAGGAGCTGAGGGACATGTCACCGCTTCCAGGGAGCTGTGTGGAGCCAGGTAGGGAGCCCGCCAACCCCCCACAGCAGTAGCAGGGGTCCCTGGCTGGCACCCCCAGAGCACCCATGCCATCCCCAGGCCACCCCCCCAGAGCACCCATATTTAGTCAAGGGTATATAGTACAAGTCATGGACAGGCCATGGGCCGTGAATTTTTGTTTACTGCCCATGACCTGTATATGACTTTTACTAAAAATACCAGTGACTAAAATGTAGCCTTAATTACAAGTAATGAAGCATACAGCTCAGGAATGGTTACAAAGAAATAAAAGGTAAAACAAAACTAATATTTAACTTAACAAGCTAAGTGAATTCAAAACAAAGGTCTCTCTCACCACAAGTTGCAACAGTCTTACTGGCTGAATCTTTCAGTCAGGATCCCTCCCCAAGTCCAATTCTGCTCCGTTGTTCTTCAGGTATTGCTGATGCTGTTGGAAGAGAGAAAGGGAGAGATGATTTTGGTTGTCTGCTCTCACCTTGTATTGTTATGTCTCTTGCACAAGAATCATCTCCCGTTCAGGTTCAGGAGACAGAAAGTTTGTGTGGACAAGAAGCTTAAGCTGCTTCTTTTTCAAAATGTAGTTTTTTTGCCGACATCCTCTCTCCTGCCAAAAAGTGGCCACTTAATCTGTTGATGGTCCATTTGATCCTGTGGACACCTGGCTGAGCCCTTGGCTAGCCTTTTGTCTCTGGAACTGGTTTGTGACTGTCCTCCATAATATGTTGGAACATGTCTTGGTAACATCATACAGTGTAATCTTATAACCCTACATACAATGCTACCCCACATATTTTACCAAGACAATAATAATCAGCGGATTATGAGTTTACAAACGATACCTCACAAGGCCTACTTTGTACAAGATTTATCATAGTCCTTTAAAAGGGGTCAATATAGGGTTACAGACTGTCACACCTTCCTAGTAGAGTTGGTCAGTTGATGCCATAAATCATGAAGTACAACACATCCCCATGAGTGGTCAGTACTAGATGTTTCAGATGAAGGGCTTCAATTGAGTTACTCCTGATTTACACCCAATCCCATTGCTTCCTCTGAGCCAGTAAAAAATAGGTCACAGTTTCCAAAGATATTATGCACAGTTTTTAATGCACACACTTTCCCTTCAGTTTAAGTAAAAAAAAACCCAGCTCTCTGTCATAATGGCTATAGCTGTTTTGTATCAGAGAATCAGTGGAGAGTTGGGCTTGAGCCATTCTTTTCTTTCTTCAGTGAGGATTTGCAGATCTAGTTTCCTTCCTGCTATCACCACCCATTTGTTTCTTTCAGCCATTCTTGTGCCTGCCTTTTCTGCTTCAGGTGGGATATCAATGATTTCTCCCAGACATAATCGGAGATGTCCAAAGCTGAAAATTAGTTTGTCAGGACATAGATTCTACAGTGATTTGTATAATAAATAATAATAATAATAATAAAACAACCTAAAAGACAAAGAGCATGAGAATGAGAGTGGAATCACCTAAATAAGTGACTAGATTTTCAAAAGTCTTCAGCCCCCAGGAGCAAATATTTCTCTCCCTGACTAGGAATTTCAAAGGAGCCTAAGGGAATTAGGCTCCTATGGCCAGCTTTTCAAATGTATTTAGGTACCTAAAGGGGCCGATAGGAGCCTAGTGGGATTGACAAAAATACCTAAGCACATACCTGACTCCCATTGAACAGAATGACCCAGCTGTCTACAATGTGTAAGAAAAAAAGATGAATGATCATAGGGGACTCCAATTTGAGTGACATTTGCTGCAGGTCTCATGCTAAAACATCCCTTGAATTTCTAAACATTATAGATGATAATTCCCAAATGCAAAAAGTGTTGCATCCTATATGGGGGAATTCTATATTAGATCTTGTCTTGACAGATAAAGAGGAACTGATCACAGAACTAAAAATTCATGGTAACTTAAGTACAAGTGATCATGACTTAACCACACATACAATGTGCAAAAAGAATAACGTCTAGAGCAGTGATATATATGTATACTTGGGGCTTTAAAAGGGCCAACTGCACAAAGTTGAAAACAGTTATGAGCCAAATCAGCTGGGAGGAATAATTTAGTTAGAAAAATGTGAATGATAATTGGGAATCATTTAAGGATGCTTTACTAGTCACCCAAAAAGACACACGTAAGGAAGAAATAGGTATTAGCTAAAAAAAAACTGACTTGGTTTAGAGGGAAGTGAAGACAGTTTTCAGCTTCATCAGTGGAAGAAAACATAAAATCTTCACTGAGAAAGTTTTCAGGCGAAAAAAAAATTGGGGGGGTGGTAAATAAGAACAGGAAAAGCCACTGATACAGAGTGATCTGGATCACTTGGTAAACTGGGCACAAGCAATTTGCATTTTAATATGGCTAAATGTAAATATATGCATCTAGGAACAAAGAATGTCGGCCATACTTACAGGATGTGGGGCTGTATCCTGGGAAGGACTGACTCAGAAAAAGATTGGGGTGGTGGTGGATAATCAAGTGCAGATGTGCTCCTGGTGCAGGGCTGTGGCCAAAAGGGCTAATGCAATCCTTGGATGCATAAATAAGGGAATCTTGAGTAGGAGTAGAGAGGTTATTTTACCTCTGTATTTGGCACTGGTGTGACCGCTGCTGGAATCCTGTGTCCAGTTCTGTTGCCCACAGTGCAAGAAAGATGTTGACAAATTGGAGAGGGTTCAGAGAAGAGCCCTGAGAATGATTAAAGGATTAGAAAACGTGCTTTATAGAGATAGACTCAAGGAGCTCAATCTATTTAGCTTAACAAAGAGAAGGTTAAGAGGTGACATGATGACAGTCTGTAAGTACCTACGTGGGGAACAAATATGTAATAATGGGCTCTTCAACTTAGCAGAGAAAGGTCTAACACTATCCAGTTGCTGGAATTTGAGGCTAGACAAATTCAGACTGGAAATAAGGTGTACATTTTTAACAGTGAGAGTAATTAACCAGTAGAACAATTTACCACGGGTCATGGTGGATTCTCCATCACTGGTAATTTTAAAATCAAGATTGGATGTTTATCTAAAAGATCTGCTCTAGGAATTATTTTTGGGAAAGTTCTATGGCCTGGGTTATGCAGGAGGTCAGACTAGGTGCTCACAATGGCCCCTTCTGGCCTTGGAATCTATCAATGCTTAAGGCTGAAATTTTCATTGGAGACTGAAGCTCTTTACAGCTGTTTACCATATAATCATATCTATCCAGGGCCTCAGCAGGCTTGTGAAGGAAGTGCAACAATATGATAAAATCCTGCTCTGGGGCGGGGTGGTGGTAGTGGATGAACAAGATCACTTAATCCCTCAATTTCATTTCCTTATCTAAGGCTAGGTCTACACTACCCGCCTGAATTGGCGGGTAGAAATCGACCTCTCGGGGATCGAATTATCACGTCTCGTCGGGACGCGACAATCGATCCCCGAATCGACGCTCTTACTCCACCAGCGGAGGTGGGAGTAAGCGCCGTCGATGGCAAGCCGCGGAGGTTGATTTTGCCGCCGTCCTTACAGCGGGGTAAGTCAGCTGCGATACGTCGAATTCAGCTACGCTATTCGCGTAGCTGAATTTGCGTTTCTTAAATCGACCCCCCCCCCGTAGTGAAGACCTGCCCTGATTCTCATATTTGCAAATAAAAGGAGTTATTAAATGGTTACTTTACCTTTCAGAATGATGGACACAATATTTAAACCCTGACCTGACTCCTTCACTCAGTATCACATATGCCATTTCTGCAGGCTGTCTGGACTCCCCATCTATCTCATGTGCTTCAATTCTCTCAGAAATGAGACCTAATTCTCTTGTCCCATGTGGTATGTCTTGTGTTATATCCAGTGACAGCAAATGAGTGCCTTTCCTAACTCAATATTTATCCTTCCAATAGGAAGGTGCATCTTGACTCTTTTGCTGCTGGGTTTTCAAAATTAATGAGAAGGGGAATGTTAATAACATGCTTATTCTCTAGACTGTACAAACAGCCAAAGGAATAGACTTCAATCCTCAAAAGGAGAGAGGAGACCTGCTAAGATAAACATGTCCCTCTGTCCCGCACCCTCACTCACCACCTGCTCAGTGTACAGCTAGTTGAAATGTTTGGAGTTTCACATTTTGTTACTGACATTTTCCATCAATTTGAAATGCCGATACAAAGAAATAGATAATTTTTCATGCTTGTGGGCATGAAAAATTTGTCCTATTTTTCTGGTTGAAAATGTTGTATTTCAAAACATTGATGAAAAAAGGTGAAATTGTGATGGGGGAAAAAAGGTTAATTTTGTCACAAATTTGAAATGCTTTTGAAATTCTAATCCTCAAACACATAAATGAGGATTTAGGCGCCCACATGTATTTTCTTGCTTTTGACATTTTTTGCCTAAGGTTAAAATTGTCCAAAGCAACTAAGTGACTTAGAATCCTAAGTCCCATTTTCAAAATTATCCTTGGACCATGTCTAGAAAGGTATTTAGGCAGCTAAAGATGCAGATAGGCATGTAGGGCCAGATTTTTAAAGGTATCTAGGTGCCTAATGGGATTTTCAAAAATACCTATGCACATAACACCCATTGAAATCACCCATTGTTAAGCAGCTAGATGCTTTTGAAAATTCCATTAGGCACCAAAGTACCTTTAAAAATCTGGCCCTATATGACTTGCCTAAGGTCACAAGTGAATCTTTGGCAGAGCTGGTCTCTCAAGTCTCCTCCAAGTCTCCTGAACCACAAGACCATCCTTCCCTCGATTAACTGAGGGAATGTGCCCACCAGTTGTTACCTGAGTTCAGAACTGGAGGTAGGGACTTAGATTCCCAGTAGCTTCAGCCAACACCAGACAAGAAGTCTATCCACATCCAGAAAAGAGGTCTTCTTTCTTCTGAGATGTGGACCCCTCTATAACTTGGTCAGCTCCAAAGCAGATTACTATGATGCACTCTATAGTGGGTCACAACTGAAATCTACTCTCAAGTTGAAGGTCATGCAAGTTACATGAGGCCAGTTGGTAAGCAGAGTAGCTCTTCCTGAGAACACTTTTCCTAGTTCATGTCTTTGACCATGTCACCTTTCTCTTTGCATCCGTCCATAGGCTCCCTATTCTCCATCACATCAAACATAATCTATTGGTCTTCATTTTCAAGACCCTTCCTGGCCTATCCCCATCTTTCTTTCACTATCAAGATGTCGACTCCCACCTCTGATCAGCCCATCAATGCCAGCCTCCATTGCCCTCTTGTTAAGTTTTCAAACAAGCAGCTTCATGTTTTCTCCCATGCTGCCCCTCATGCCTGGGGGAGCCTCCATAAACATCCACAAAGCAACCTCATTATCCTCCTTCACATTCCTGCTTTAAAATCTCCTTTACCGTAATATCTGCAAAAAAACGTGATGACAGTTAGGAAACTGGGGAGCTGAGACCACTACCTATGATGCTGACCAATATTATCTCATTGTTTCCTTGTACTCCCCTGCTGGCCTATCTGTATCCATCTGTTGTCTCTTGTCTTGTACTTACATTGAAAGCTCCTTGGGTAGGGATAATCTTTTTGTTATATGTTTGTACAGCACCTAGCACAATGGTGTCTTGGTCCATGACTGGGGACCAAGGTGCTATCGTAATACAAAACATCATCATCATCACATGTCAACTTACCTGTGTTAGCTTTAATCTAGCTAGGATTAGTACCAAGGGAAGCCACAATAACATGCACTTCAGCGTAGTGCTGACTAATAGTACAGCCAATTGATTGAACACGAACATCTTGGTCAACTCTGAACCAAATCCGAACCAACCATGGTAGATGCAGACATCTAATGCACAAATGGAAAATCAAGGAGTCCCCGGCATGGTGGGGCAGATCCCAATGACAGACCATCAAACATATCACCACCTACTGCCCAGTTTATATATATGAAGGAGGCATCACTGCAATAAATTCTGTCACTCCTGATGGTGCCATCTGGCTTGATCGACCTCAGGGGACATGGTAGTTGCTGCTCTACACCAGCCAAACAAAAGAAGAAGAAGATTGAACACATGTGTAGTTCATGATGATAAATGTTCAGAAGACCAAATAACCAAACATACCTTAATTTACTGCTAAAAGTAAATAACAGTGCAGTACTGGAAAGAGTTACTATGTTACTGATCCTTCTGGGAAACTATTCCATGTACCATGTCAGTTCATCTTGCACAGAAGGTACGCTCCCAAAGTATGCCCCCACCCCTGAATTAGTTATATTGATAGATACCAGTTACAAGAACTCTATAGATCACCCAAGACAAGAATTCACCAATCAGCTTTTTACTTAAGAACATAAGAACAGCCATACTGGATCAGACCAAAGGTTCATCTAGCCCAGTATCCTGTCTCCTGACAGTGGCCAATGCCAGGGACCCCAGAGGAAATGAACAGAACAGGCAATCATCAAGTGATCCATCCCTTCTCGCCCATTCCCAGCTTCTGGCAAACAGAGGCTAAGGACACCATCCCTGTCCATCCTGGCTCATAGCCATTGATGGACCTATACTCCACGAACATATCTAGTTCTTTTTTGAACCCTGTTATAGTCTTGGCCTTCATGATTGTGACGGGTTCGGTCACAGAGACCTCCTTGGGACTGTCACCTGATGTGCTGAGACTACCTCTGAGCCCATTTTCTCTGCCAGTTTGGGACTCCAGAACCCTGTCTTGTTAAGCCAGACATGCAAGCCTGCTGCAACACATAGCCATGGTCTGAACCACACCCCCAAAGCTGCAGACTTAACTGAAAACAGCTTAACAAGTGCTCCTGTCTCTAGTACCCAGACACCCAGCTCCCAATGGGATCCAAATCCCAAATAAATCCATTTTACTCTGTATAAAGCTTATACAGGGTAAACTCATAAATTATCCACCCTCTAAAACACTGATAGAGAGGTATGCACAGCTCATAGACTCATAGACTCATAGACTTTAAGGTCAGAAGGGACCAATATGGTCATCTAGTCTGACCCCCCGCATGATGCAGGCCACAAAAGCTGACCCCCCCACTTTCCCTTAACTCTGCTGTTGAAGTCTCCAGATTGTGATCTAAAGACTTCAAGTCACAGAGAATCTTCCAGCTTGCGACCCCTGCCCTATGCTGCGGAGGAAGGCGAAAAACCTCCAGGGCCACTGCCAATCTACCCTGGAGGAAAATTCCTTCCCGACCCCAAATATGGCGATCAGCAGAACCCCGAGCATACAGGCAAGATTCTCTAGCCAGACCCTCATTTTACCAGCGATGGCCGTTATTGCCTAATTGATTACAATCACGTAATCCCATCAAACCATTCCCTCCATAACCTGTTCCGAGGTCAGTAATGAATAGATTAAATAAAATCGGACCCAGAACCGAACCTTGAGGAACCCCACTGGTGACCTCCCTCCAATCTGACAGTTCACCTTTCAGTACTACCCGCTGCAGTCTCCCCTTTAACCAGTTCCTTATCCACCTCTGGATTTTCCTATCGATCCCCATCTTATCCAACTTAACCAATAATTCCTCATGCGGAACCGTATCAAACGCTTTACTAAAATCGAGGTATATTAGATCCACCGCATTTCCTTTATCTAGAAGGTCTGTTACTTTCTCAAAGAAGGAGATCAGGTTGGTTTGGCACGACCTGGGTCACTTTTTTTCCCCTTCGTTTTCCCTTTCTCGGGATACAGGCCTCAGACAACTCATGCAACTTCTGCTTGAAATAATCCCAGGCGTCATCTGCCTTTAGATCCCTAAGTATGTTAGCCCAATCCACTTCCCTAAGTAGTTGCCTTAATTTATTAAAGTCGGTCTTTTTGAAATTGTAAACCTTAGTTACAGTATCATTTCTGTTAATCCTTCCATTTAGTTTAAACCGAATTAGCTCATGGTCACTCGAGCCAAGGTTGTCCCCTACAACCATTTCTTCAACGAGGTCCTCACTACTCACCAGCACTAAATCTAAAATGGCATCCCCCCTTGTCGGTTCAGTTACTACTTGATGAAGGAATTCATCTGCTAGCACATCTAAGAACATCTGAGCCCTATTATTGTTACTAGCATTTGTTACCCAATCTATATCTGGGAAGTTAAAGTCCCCCATGATGACACAGTTCTTATCAGTTTTTACTTCCCTAAAAACATTAAGTAGTTCTCTGTCCGCCTCCAGGCTAGATCCCGGCGGTCTATAGCACACCCCAAGCACTATCTCGGGGGAGGCTCTAGTAGTTCTTTTACGCAGTGTAATTATTGCCCATACAGACTCCGTCTTATCCATTCCATCACTTATTATTTCTTTACATTTTAGCTCATTATTGACATATAACGCCACTCCCCCACCTTTACCTTTTTTCCGGTCATTCCTAAACAGCACATACCCTTCCATACCTGTACTCCAGTCATGACTACCGTTCCACCACGTTTCGGTTATTCCTACGATATCAGGTTTCATTTCTTGGACCAGGAGCTCCAATTCCTCCATTTTGTTACCTAGGCTTCTCGCATTGGTGTATAAACATCTTACCGTATGCTGTCTATCCTTTCTCCCATTAGTTATGCAATTTGGAACGGACCCCATGCTGTCCATCCGCCCCCTCTTTCTTATGTCCAATTCCCTACCCCTACCTATGTCTGTGCTTATCTCCTCACACTCCTTTTCAGTGTTGGAATCTGGCGTGGAGATTAACTGAACATCTCCCAACCGTCTCCCCCAAGTTCCTAGTTTAAAGCCCTTTTGATGAGATGAGCCAGCCTCCCTCCCAGAAGTCTATTCCCTTCCCTACTCAGGTGAAGTCCATCCCGCGAGAACAGCTGTCTGTCCCCGAAAGCCTCCCAGTGGCCATACATCCCAAAGCCCTCCTTATAGCACCACTCCCTTAGCCAGCTATTTATCCTCACAATTCTGTCAGCCCTTTGCTGTCCTTCTCTAGGAACAGGCAGAATCCCACTAAAGATAATCTGAGCCTCCACTTCCTTAAGCGTCTTCCCCAGCCTGGCATAATCTCCCTTAATTCTCTCTAGCGAGAACCTAGCTGTGTCGTTTGTTCCTACGTGAAGGATGATCAAAGGGTTCTTACCCGCTCCTTTTAGGATCCTTTTCAACCGCAGGTCCACATCCCTTATCTTAGCGCCTGGCAGACAGCACACCCTTCTGTTTTCAGGGTCCGCTCTGGTCACAGGCCTGTCCAACCTCCTCAGCAAGGAGTCTCCAATCACATAAACCTGCCTTTGCCTGGTGACAGTACTCTGTACAAATCTATCCCCTGTTCCCTGTAGTCGTACCTCCTGTGTCTCTCTATTTTCCCTTATAGTCCCCCTAGTGCCATCCTCTATCCTACTGGGGCCCGGTATTGGTGCTGTCTCCATCAACTCCTGCCCTCTCTCTATCGGACTAGCCGCTCTTCTCTTCTTCCTCTGCCTCCCACCATCAGTTACCACCTGCTGCCTCTCTTCCTCGTTATCCAAACACTCAAACCTGTTCCTGAGTTCTATTCCCCCCTCACTAGCCCTCCTTTTCCTTGGCCTGCTCCTCACAGTCACATGCTTCCACTGATCTTGCTCTGCCCCTGACCTTCCCCCCTCACAGACCATAGCCTGTGCTTCCACCTGCACCCCTGAGCATTCCCCTTCTGCCACACCCTGCTTCTGCTCCATTAGCTGCTCGAATCCCCTTCTAAACTCTACCAGAGTATCTACCTGCATCTGGAGCCCTCTAATCTTTTCCTCTAGCAGGTCTATTAGGCGACATTTCATGCAAACATACCTTTGTTCAGGCTCCCCAGCGAGAACCATGTACATACCACAGCTGCCGCATGCAATCATCTGCATAGTGTCCCCCGCTGCTTGGCTCATGGCTGCTGCGGTCTCTGCCTGCTGCTCCTGGGACAACAAAGCACACCGCCCGCCGCGCCCTCCTGCCTCCCCTTCCACCTCCCCCTGTAAACTCTACACACACAAGCACTACAAAGACAGACGCAAGTACAGATACCTTCTCCTCCAATGAGATTCACTCCCACTTAAACTCCCCTGTTAGCAGCCCTGTTTGCCGGCTCCTGGTGCCGCTCCTCGCAGCTGTTTGCTGCCCCAGGTATTCATCACTTACTCTGGGTTAATTAATACCAAAAGTGAGTTTATTAAGTATATAAGGTAGGATTTAAGTGGTTTCAAGTAATAACAGACAGAACGAAGTAAATTACCAAGCAAAATAAAACAAAACATGCAAGTGTAAGCCTAATACATTAAGAAACTGATTACAGATAAAATCTCACCCTCAGAGATGTTCCAATAAGCTTCTTTCACAGATTGTACTCCTTCCTAGTCTGGGCCCAATTCTTTCCCTGGTATAGTTCTTGTTAGCTCCAGCTCAGGTGGTAACTAGGGGACTTCTCATGACTGGAACCCTCTTTGTTCTGTTCCATCCCCTTATATATCTTTGGCACAAGGCGGGAATCCTTCATATCTCTCTGGGTTCCCATCCATCCTTCTAAATGGAAAAGCACCAGGTTAAAGATGGATTCCAGTGATCACATGTCACTGTAAGACTTCATTACCCACTTGCTGGCACCCACGTATACAGAAAGGCTTACAAGTAAACAGAGCCATTTGCAACCAATTGTCCTGGTTAATGGGAGTCATCAAGATTCCAAACCACCATTAATGGCCCACACTTTGCATAATTACAATAGGACCTTAGAGTTATGTTTCATATTTCTAGTTTCAGATACAAGAATGATACATTCATACAAATAGGATGAACACACTAAGTAGAGTATAAGCTTTGTAATGATACCTTACAAGAGACCTTTTGCATGAAGCATATTCCAGTTCATTATATTCACACTCATTAGCATATTTTCATAAAATCATATGGCGTGCAACATCACAATGATATCCTCTGGCAAGGAGTTCCACAGGTTGTCTGTGTGTTGTGTGAAAAATACTTCCTTTTGTTTATTTTAAATCTGCTGCCTATTAATTTCCTTTGGTGACTCCCTAGTTCTTGTGTTATGCGAAGGAGTAAATAACACTTCCTTATTTACTTTGTCCACACTAGTCATGATTTTATACTTTGTTTTTTCTGGTACCATGATGTACCCTATAGCTCTTATTTTTGAACACAGCATTCCAAACCAGTGAGGCATGAAGGCATTCCTTAACTTGTACCAGGGTAGAACACTCACATATTCTGATTTTGACAGGGTTTATATACTCTAGTGCCAAACACTCCATTTAACCTTGCCATGTATTGTGGGACATATAGCTCTTGTCACAAGGGAGCAAGAGTGAACCTAATACAATTTAGCATAACTTTGTGCTAATGTTTATCATGTGATGTGTAATACATATAAATATAGTGTGCAGTACGTATAACATTTCTCTTGGCCAACAGCAGGCTAACCACCCAAGTATGTACCCAGAGTCCTGGGCCAGGTTTGTACAGCCCATGCTGCTCCTGCTTCATGGCTTTTGGTCCTTATGCTCGCTAGATAAAAGATAGTGTGGGTATATCTACCCGTGCTGCCATCACACCCTGTGATTGCAGTGTAAACATACTCTAAAATCCTCAGGCTTAAGGGGGATGTGAGTGGGACATGAGTCTGTCTTGGCCATTGCTACAGGTGAATTTCACTCTGTCTGTGACCCTGCTGCAGTCACGATCACAACGGTGGCGGAATGCTTGAAAATGTGACCACATACACCGAAAGGCTCAGAAGCAAGAATGCAAATAAAAAGCAACCTGCAATTTCTGTTTGGCTTTTGTTTATCTCATGATTTTCAACCAACCTCATGCGATTTTTGGGGCTGACTCATGATTTTTGAATGGTTGGGGTTGGCAATCCTAGTGTGTGTGTGTGTGTATGTTTGTGTGTGTTTGTGTGTGTGTGATTTGTTGTGTTTCTTTCTGTGTGTATATAAGTGTGTCTTTGTGTTTGTCTTTAGGTAGGATCTGCTGCTGCTTTATTTTTGGTTTTGGCAGTATGGCCAATCCCAAGTGTTAAAAATAAGTGAGTTAGGTCACAGAAAATAGAATCATAGGACTGGAAGGGACCTTGAGAGGCCAGCTAGCCCAGTGCCTGCATCATGCACTCAATAATAATTACATTATTTACTATTATTATTATTATTAATATAAAACCATGGGGCTGCATAATATTATGAATATCAAGCAAGATGTGGAGATGTTGTACATCTGATAATATGATACAGAGGTTCCCAAAGTGGGGTTCATGAACCCCTGGGGGTTTGCAAAATGTTACAGGGGGTTCTCAGGAAAAAAATCCCTAATGGCGGACAGAGCTGTCCCTAGGGACCCCGGGTAGCACAGGGGAGGCAGCCCGGAAACCCTAGACTTCCAAGAGCTCAGCAGATCAAAGCAAGCCTATCTATCACACTGAGGAGATTTAAACTTCAAGACTCCTTATAAGAAATGGAAAGGGAGGTGGATATTTTTTGCTGTTTTTAAAATTAAATAGGCAGCTAGTATTGTTTTAAAAATTATTATGAAGAATAAGTTTAAGCTTTGTTGTAACGAGCGTTGCTTGCCTGGACTGCTCAAGACCTGAATGCTTGTGTAGGAGGGACTCTTTGAGTTGGCTTTTTACATACCTTCATGCTGTTTCACACCTGATACTCCTTGATGAAACATAAGAGCCTTATCTTATAACAGGCTTATTCAAAGTGATACAAGCTATGAAAGTGAGATCTTGGAAGAGTGTTGCCGTTTTCATAATGTTATACAAATACTGTAATGATAAATAATAAATAGTGTGTAATAAGCATGTCATAAAAACAACTTTTATATTTCCAAGATCACTGCTTTTATAATTTATACTCAGGTAAAAGAGAAAATCCCTGGAAATATTCATTTTTAGGAGGGGGGTTGCGAGACTTGACATTTTAGTGAAAGGGGTTCACAGGTTGTTAAAGTTTGGGACCACTGTGATAGAGGGAAAAGTCTGCTACCTGTGGAGGAAGCAATTAAAAATGAAGAATATAACATCAATTATGTCAGGAGTCAGTCAGAGTGAAAGGTCATGATACCAAGCAATGACCAAGTGTGCATCCCAGGCCAAGAAAGCATAAAGGAGAGAAGAAAGCAAATCTCCAAAGAAAGACTGGAAAGATTTACACAGAAATCAACACACGGTCTTGAGGAGCCTCCAGGTACAGACAAATAACCTTCATGGATTTGCTGAGCTCTCGTCTGTGCCCAGTATAGATGTGATGGGTGGGAGGCACAGTTTGCCCTGTCCTATCTCTGCATTTCCCTTCTCATTGCTGCTCACCAGCTTCCTTTGTGACTTCTTGAGACTCCCATCTCCTGTGAGATGCTGTCAGGGACCCCCCCACACACACTGTTGTGACCTTCCTACCTCGATGCACATGCTGGGAGGGGAAGGGAAGTGCAGAGTCATGACATGGCACCAAAGGGGGTTGGGTAAAGGTCTGTTAATTGGCATTTACCCAACTGTGATGGGAGCTCTTCTTAACTGACATGCTGGCCAGGTGCTCAGGGAAGCCACCGAAAAAGGGATAGGGCCAATGAATGATTTAGTTGGGGATTGGTCCTGCTTTGAGCAGGGGGTTCAACTAGATGACCTCCTGAGGTCCCTTCCAACCCTGATATTCTATGATTCTATGAAAATATGTATGATCACCCCACTAAACTTATCTTCATGGTCTGGTAAGTTATTGCTTCAAAGTTACCTGAGCTGTCATCTCATCTACCTAATAAAAACAAAGACGTCCTTTGAGTTAGAAGTTCTTCTCACGCCTTAATTTTCCCTTTGAGTTTAGAAGTTGACTCCATTCCCACCTCTGCTGATACTGTCTAGAGAGTATAGATATGATTAGCGTTTCCCCTTTGGCTTATTTCAAGCACCTATCAGCCAAAGTGCCAAGGGAGATGCCTCCTTCTCACATGAAGGATAAATAATGAATCAGAATAGACACAGGCTCTTTAGTACTACATACAAGGCATGGAAAACCAAGCAGGCCATCTGGACCATTGCTGAGAGAATGAAGACAAGTGAAGAAGATGGTGACTGACTGCTGAGAATACAATCTGCATCCGGCTCTCCAAAAGGCTGACTGAAGAGGTTATATCAGAGATTCAAGATCATGCAGATCAGTCTTAAAGGTAAAGCAATCTTTCCCCCCCTTCCTATTTGAAATGATAGAAACAGATCAGGAAATAAAAATACAACCATTCATAGATTCCAAGGCCAGAAGGTACCATGGTGAACATCTAGTCTGACCTCATGCAAAACACAGGCCTTTGGAACTTCCCCAAATTAATTTCTGCGGCACCCACCAATAAAAGAAAATGCTTCTGTGTGCAATACAGTGTCAGCCTGAAATATTTTCACATCCGAAACTGAAATGTAGCTGGATTTCCAAAACAAGCAGATATTTATATGGCCAGCAATACCAAATTTGCATTCACAGCGATACAGTCATGATTTATGGCTGTGATGATTTGGAGAATTTATCTGTGCAATTTATGAATTCTGGTTGATGCTATGAAGTTGTTATAAAATGGATGTATCCAGGAATGCCTCTAAGTGGATGTGGACTCCACCACTTGCTAACACTGGCAGAAGGATGTACCTACCAGGCAATGGAGAGTTGTTAACATTAATGGCTGAACTCTGACTCAACAATTGGTATGCTGAGGAAGTGGGCTGGTGCTTGGAGAAGCTACTTCCTCCAGATTGTTGCAGGGGGGCTGATGATGAAGGATTTGGAAAAACACCAGGAGCAGAACAAAGGAACCAGGTTTTGGTAGGGGGACATATACATTCAAGACACTTGCTAAGACAGGAAGACAAAGTTTTGGGTAGGAGAGGAGAAGACACAGAGAAACTTTTGTAGTGGAGGTCCTGTTTAGCTGCAGACTAGCCAAGTCAGAGAAGGCTGGCTGGGGTAGAGAAGTCATGAGCCACCAGCAAAGGATCCTGTACACCCAAGCCCAGAGAACTCTCCAGGGTTCGGAGAAAGCCGAGACAGGGAAATGTGGATAGGTGTGTTGATTATTTTTTATAGCTCTGTGTATCTCTCATGCTGTTAAGTAAAGAGCAATGGGGTTTTGGAATCCTGTAGAAAGTCTGTCTGTGCATCTGCTGGCTCTCACTGTAAACCAGAGGGCTCACACCTTTAGTGGCACTGTGGGGAATGCAGAAGAGCTGCTGGGGAGGCCTGAGGAGCTGATGCTAGTTTCAGGGCCTGGGCAATTGGATCTGGCAAGAGGGGTGCCAGACAAAAGTTCTGAACCTGGAGTCCCAAAGCCAGGGACAGTGCCTAAATTTGACCCAGCACCAGCACGCTAAGAGCATATGTCATTCAGCATTTGGAACTCCTGACAGCATTCTGACGCGTGTCCAACACGGGGAGCATGACTAGATCCCTGACAATGGCGTTACACAGATGTTGGTGTTATCCTTGTCACTTCTATTCAGGTAAGTATCCCGCACCAACCACAATCATATCACAGCACCTACAGGAGTGAAAAACACTAAAGAGCAATAAGGAAATCCCCAAAAGTATCAAATAATGAACATCATCAGCAGTGGACTCTTCACTGAAGGAAAGCATTTTTCTGCTCCTATATTTAACGCGTGACAGAAGGTGAGCAAATAATCTAAACTGTTATGACAACACTTAGGTCTCTGCGTACTGCTAGGGAAAACTTTTTCACTGAGGTGCTTCTTTTGAAGCAAAATGGCTTTTTAAATTGAATGGAATATTTTGTGAACATTTCCATATTCTGCTAAATTTTCTGGTTTTTTTCTTTTGAAGAACCAAAACCCCAAACACTGAAAACAATGAGCAAAAATTGTAGATGAAAACATTTTTTTCTTTTTCAACTTTTTTTTTTCCAGGTAAAAAACAAAACAAAGAAATTTCCCAACCACCTCTAAGTTGGGTAGCCTGAGCCATTATTTGATCTTTTACTGGTGGAGTTTGCATGGCAGAATATGCATGTTTTGTTCCGAAATGAGAGATACCAGGCAAATAAATGCCATGGTCTGGGGTTTTGATCCAATTGTTGGAAAGGTAAATAGCAGGGAATGATGAGTTTTGAACATTTCTGGAATTTAAAAGAAGATATGGTTTAGGTTTATTCTCTTCAAGTTGTATTTTTGGATTTGTTTGTGTTTCCTAGATATGAGAATGACAAATGCAGAGTGGAGAAATCAAACAACCATCATAGAATTCATCCTCCTGGGATTTGGGGATCTCCCCGCATTGCAGATTCTTCTCTTCCAATTGTTGCTAGTGATCTACATTGTGACCTTGGCTGGGAACATCCTCATCATTGTGCTAGTTGTGGTGGATCAGCACCTTCACACCCCCATGTACTTCTTCCTGGGGAACTTGTCCTGCTTGGAGACCTGCTACACCTCCACCATCCTGCCCAGGATGCTGGCCAGTCTCCTGACTGGGGACAGAACCATTTCTGTTAGCGGCTGCTTGGTACAATTATATTTCTTTGGTTCTCTAGTAGGTACAGAATGTTACCTGCTAGCTGCAATGTCTTATGATCGGTATTTAGCAATATGTAAACCACTGCATTATTCAACCCATATGAATGACAGGTTCTGCCTCCACCTAGCAGCTGGGTCTTGGCTAAGTGCATTTTTGGTTGTTACCATAATAATATTTTTAATGTCACAATTAACTTTCTGTGGCCCCAAGGAAATGGACCATTTCTTTTGTGATCTCACTCCAGTGATAAAACTGTCCTGTAGTGTCACCCACCAGATGGAACTTGTGACCTTCTTGGGCTCCTTCCTATTCACCTTACCACCATTTCTATTAACCCTGACATCCTACGTTTGTATAATAACTGCCATCCTGAGAATCTCTTCTAGCACTGGGAGGCAAAAGGCATTTTCCACCTGCTCTTCTCACCTTATTGTGGTGACTACTTTTTATGGCACACTAATCATTGTGTATATTTTACCAAAAACCAAGATGCTGCGAGAGCTTAACAAAGTGTTCTCTGTCTTCTACACCATCCTGACTCCCCTGGCCAACCCCCTCATCTACAGCCTGAGAAACAAAGAGGTCATGGAGGCCCTGAGAAAAGCTGTCAGGAACTCTGTGGCTTTCGTGAGTTCATTTATAGAGGATGACATTAAATGTAGTGTATGATCTATCAAATGTATTTGGGCCTAAGCTTTCATGGGCTAAACCCACTTCATCAGATGCATGGAGTGGAAAATACAGTAGGCAGGTATAAATACACAGTACATTAGAAGATTGGAGTTGCCTTACCAAGTGGGGGGTCAGTGCTAACGAGACAATTCAATTAAGGTGGAAGTGGGCTATTCTCAACAGTAGAATACCAAGGGAGGAAAAAACACTTTTGTAGTGGTAATGAGGCCAATGTAGTCAGGGTGGCGCATTTCAAACAGTTCACAAGAAGGTGTGAGAAACAGTAGGGGGAAATTAGTTTTGTAGTGACCCATCCACTCCCAGTCTTTATTCAGGCCTAATTTGATGGTGTCCAGTTTGCAAATTAATTCCAGTTCTGCAGTTTCTAGTTGGAGTCTGTTTCTGAAGAATTTTTGTCAAAGAATTGCCACTTTTAAGTCTGTTATTGAGTGTTCAGGGAGAGTGAAGTGTTCTCTGATTGGTTTTTGAATGTTATAATTCTTAATGTCTGATTTGTGTCCATTTATTCTTTTGTGTAGAGACTGTCCGGTTTGGCCAATGTCCATGGCAGAGGGGCATTGCTGGCACATGATGGCGTATATCATATTGGTAGATGTGCAGGTGAACGAGCCCCTGATGGTGTGGCTGATGTGGTTAGGTCCTATGATGGTGTCCCGTGAATAGATATGCGGACAGAGTTGGCAACAGGGTTTGTTGCAGGGATAGGTTCCTGGGTTAGTTAGAACGCCACTAGCCGTCACCTTCAGCCCCCAACTAAAACCTCTCCAGCACATCATCAAGGATCTACAACCTATCCCGAAGGACGATCCCTCACTTACACAGACCTTGGGAGACAGGCCAGTCCTTGCTTACAGACAACCCCTCAACCTGAAGCTAATACTCACCAGCAACTACACACCACACAACAAAAACACTAACCCAAGAACCTATCCTTGCAACAAACCCCATTGCCAACAATATCAGCTACAGTGACTGTCAATACAGGGATTTCCTTTATAAATGATTTTATGTCCCATATCCCCAGCAGATGACTTTAATGAATCTTTGCTGGTTACTCCAGTTGGGGATTTGACCATTAAAACTAAAGTATAACTCCCCCTCTGCCACCATTTTCATTTGTTTTTGGAACTTTTTCACACACAAATCCCAATATTTTGATTTTAAAAGTTTTCAAGTTTTTGTTGTTTACAGAAAAACTGAGTTTTAAGTGAATAAAACATAAAAGGTTTGAAGATTTCACAAATTAAAAAAATTATTACAATTCGATCAATTGTGCAGGAAATTAAAGTTTTCAAAATTATTCATCATTTTTAATTATAAATATATAAACTAGTTTTTTTAAAACTATATAATTTTTAAAAAAAGACTTGTTTCTAAAATGTGAATGCAAATCTTATAAAATATTTGACAAAAATAACAAAAATAATTGACAAACTCAGCAAGTTTTTGTTAAAACTTTTAATTTAAAAAAGGCCATTTGTCATTCAGGTGAGACACTTTTCATTTGAAGAATGCTGACCAGCTAAAAAGTAAAGAAAATGGGAAAAGGGAGATTGTTAAAATGAAATGATCATTAACTTCTGTGACAAAGTTCCTCCTCTATCTTGGTGGGTCCTGCACTTATTGGCGGATTTTCTTGCCTCAGAGATTCACCATGTGGGTTGGGGAACAGCCCAGAGACATTCCCCTCTGGAAGAACCCACAGTCCAGGTCAATTGGGAGGTTTTGGGGGGAACCCGGGCCCGCCCACTACTCCGGGTCCCAGCCCAGGGCCCTGTGGACTGCAGCTGTCTATAGTGCCTCCTGTAACAGCTGCATGACAGCTACAACTCCCTGGGCTACTTCCGCATGGCCTCCGCCAAACACCTTCCTTAATCTCACCACAGGACCTTCTTCCTGGTATCTGATAATGCTTGTGCTCCTCAGTCCTCCAGCAGCACACCCTCTCGCTCTCAGCTCCTTGCACCTCTTGCTCCCAGCTAATCACACTCGCACCACAAACTGAAGTCAGCTCCTTTTAAAACCCAGGTGCCCTGATTAGCCTGCTTTAATTGATTCTAGCAGCTTCTTCTTAATTGGCTCCAGATGTCCTAATTAGCCTGCCTGCCTTAACTGGTTCTAGCAGGTTCCTGATTACTCTAGTGCAGCCCCTGCTCTGGTCACTCAGGGAACAGAAAACTACTCATCCAGTGACCAGTATATTTGCCCTCTACCAGACTTCTGTACCCCACTGGTCTGGGTCTGTCACATATCCCTCCCCCCTGCTCAATGCCAAGGGGTTGGGCAGCTTGGGACGCCAGACAGTGCACACGTGACAAGCCATCGGCGTTGCCATGACGGCTCCCTGCTCTGTGTTGCACAGGGGACTGGAAAGGTTGGAGGGATAAGAACCATCTGGTCACCCTTGTGTTCTTCTCCTTGTTCCGCTGCATCCATTGAAGAGGGGCATGGTCGGTCACGAGGACAAATCTGCGCCCGAGCAGGTAGTAGTTTCCATGGCCCATTTTACAGCGAGGCATTCTCTCTCCACCACTGCATATTTTTGTTCCCTTGGAAGAAGTTTCCAAATGAGGTATAGAATTGGGTGTTCCTCCTCCCTGACCATCTGTGATAGAACTGCCCCCAACCCTACTTCTGATGCATCCATCTGCAGGATAAACTCTTTGGTGAAATCAGGGGATATCAGTATGGGGTTACTGCAGAGGGCAGTCCGTAGGTCTGTGAATGCTTCCTCTGCTGCGTCAGACCATCTCACCAGATCAGGTCCACTGGCTTTCACTAGGTCTGTCAGGGGGCTTGCCCTTGTGGCAAAGTGGGGGATAAATCGTCAGTAATACCCCACCACACCTAGGAACGCCCGGACTTGTTTCTTGCGACTTGGTCGGGGCCAATTTTGGATGGCCTCTAACTTGTTCACTTGGGGTTTTACCAGACCTTTTCCCACAATGTAGCCAAGATATTTGGCCTCTGTAAACCCTACAGCGCACATGGCAGGGTTTGCTGTAAGGTCAGCTCACCTGAAGGTATCGAGGACTGCCTCCACCTTCTCCAGGTGGGTTTCCCAGTCTGGGGTATGAATGACCACATCGTCCAAGTAGGCAGCAGCATAACTGTTATGCGGGTGTAAGAGCTTGTCCATGAGGCGCTGGAAAGTAGCTGGGGCCCCATGTAGTCCAAAAGGGAGGACAGTATATTGAAAAAGACCCTCTAGTGTAGAGAATGCAGTCTTTTCCTTTGTTTCTTCTGCAAGGGGAATCTGCCAGTACCCCTTTGTCAAGTCTAGGGTAGTCAAGTACCGGCCATTACCCAGATGGTCCACTAGCTCATCTATGCAAGGTATGGGGTACGCATCGAACTGGGATACTTTGTTTAGTCGCTGGAAGTCGTTGCAAAATCTTGTGGTGCCATCAGGTTTGGGCCCCAGCACAACTGGGCTGGACCACTGACTGTGGGATTCTTCAACGATCCCCAAAACTCCAGCATTTTTTTTACTTCTGCTTTTTTTTCCTCCATTTTTGCTACTGGCACCCGATAGGGCCTCATTGTTACTCTGGCCCCAGGGTTCGTGAAGATGTGGTGATATGTCTCGGTTGTTCGACCTGGTTTTGACAAGAACACATCTTGGTTCCGGAAGATCATCTCAGACATCTCATTCTTCTGGTCTGGTGTTAAATCGGGAGACACTCTCACCTGTTTGGAAGGCTTGTTTTCCTGGGTTAGGTCTTTTTGGACCATTGTGCATGCCTCTTGTGCATGCCAGGGTTTCAGAAGGTTAACGTGATAAATCTGTTCTTGTTTTCTGAGTCCTGGCTGCCGCACCTTGTAGGTTACTTCCCCCACGGGTTCAACCACCTCATAGGGCCCCTGCCATTGGGCCAGAAGCTTGCTTTCTGCCGTGGGTACCAACACCATAACCAGATCCCCTGGTTGGAACTGTTGCACTTTTGCCTGGCGATTGTAATGGGTTTGCTGGGCCTCCTGTGCCTTCTCCAAATGTTCCCGTACAATAGGGGTGACCCGGGCTATCTGGTCTCGCATCTGCATTACATGATCTATTATATTTCTCCCCTCATTGGGTTCCTCTTCCCAGATTTCTTTGGCATATCTAGTATGCCACGGGGGTGACGCCCGTATAATAATCAAAGGGTGAAAACCCAGTTGAGGCCTGAGGTACCTCCCGGATAGTGAACATAAGGTAGGGTAGTAGGGTGTCCCAATCCTTCCCATCCCGACTTACTACCTTCCTTATCATAGCCTTGAGGGTCCGGTTAAACCTTTCTACCAACCCATCAGTCTGCGGATGGTAGACCGAAGTTCTCAGGGTATGTATATGGAGCAGCGTACAGAGGTCCTTCATTAGCTTCGACATAAATGGGGTTCCTTGGTCGGTTAATATCTCCTTCGGTAGCCCCATTCGGGCAAAGATCCCCACCAGCTCTTTGGCTATAGTTTTAGAGGCCGTGTTCCTCAGGGGGACAGCTTCTGGGTAGCGAGTAGCATAGTCCAAAACAACAAGTATATATTGGTGGCCCCGAGCCGTCTTCTCCAGGGGTCCCACTAGGTCCATGGCTATTCGCGCAAAGGGGACCTCTATGATGGGAAGGGGTACTAAAGGTGCCCTCAAGTGGGGACGGGGACTGTGCAGCTGACACTCTGGGCAGGAGGCACAGTACCTCCGCACTTCTTCATGTACTCTGGGCCAGGGTCTTCTCTACCCCCAAATGCTCCCCAGAAAGATGACTATGAGCAAGACTTAATACAGCGTTCTGGTGTTTTTGAGGTACTAGGATCTGCTGTACCTTCTGCCCCTGTACTGGTGCAACCTGGTATAAGAGATCCTTCTTCATTATGAAATAGGGTCCTGGTCCCTGGGTTTTCCCTTCCATGGGGACCCCATCTATTTCAGTCACCTCCTTCCTAATGTTGTCATACCTTGGGTCTTCTGCCTAGTCCCGTCCAAAATTTCCTCTCCCTGGGCTAATCTGCCCAAGATCTAGGGGCCCAGTCTCTGTTGCCTCTACTGGTTCAGAAGCATTAGGGTGGGGGTCAGACTCAGGTGCTTCTCCCTCATGCATGGCCTCCTTTTCAGCTGCGTGGGTCCACCTATCTACAAGAGTGACCCTCTGGCTTTGGGTCAGTATTCGGGTTCCCAAGGCCTTAGCTGCTCTTCTTTACCTTTTTGTCTTTCTACCCTGTCTGGGAGTGGAGAACAAATCTGGGGATATTTCAGAGAAGATTGGGGGTTGACAGTCTGCTGTGGATGCCTCACCAATTTTAGGGTCTCCATCTTTCTCCAATCCCCCTACTGGGAGTAAGTTTCCAAACCTTGGGATGTCCCTCCCTATGAGCACCGGGTATGGGAGTTTAGGGACTACACCTGCTGCTACCTCAGTAGTGTTCCCTTGGATCTCGATTTTTACTGGGATGGTGGGGTAGTAACTAACTGTCCCATGGACACATGTTATCCCTGTACGTTTAGCCTGCAGCAGCTGACTACGCTTCACAAGCTTCCTTGAGATAAGCATGATAGAATTCCCCGAATCAACCAGTGCTGTGGTCCCTACCCCATTTAGTTTCACTGATGTGGTATACATATGTGGGGTTAGTGAGACCCTCACAAGGTGGATTAGGGAGCATGGATCTGCCCAGTTCCCCAGGTTACACTGCATAGGCTCCTCAGCATTGGGACACTGAGCAGCTATGTGTCCCCACTCCCCACAGGCATAACATCTGTATGGAGCCCTAGGCGTTCCCCGGTCTCTTGGTTTGGGCAGTCTAACATCACGATCCTCTTCTCCCTCAGTGCTCCGACTCTTTGTGGCCTCTGATGGGCCTTCAGCCTCTCTCTTTTTCCACCTGGGCCCTCCTGGTGGCCCAGTCACCCGAACTTTAGGACTTGGTGCTGCTAGTTTAACCCGGGGTGCCTCTTCCTTGACTGGTCGGGTCAGCTCCCTCGCTGTCCTTTGCCTCTCTACCAGGGCGACAACCTCGTCATAGGTGGAGGGTTCGTTCTGGCTTACTCGGGCACGAAGGTCTGGTGGTAGTCCCCTCATGTATCGGTCGATGACCAGAACCGCTAGTATCTCTTCCGGACTCTGGGACTCTGTTTGCAACCACTTTCATGCGAGATGGATGAGGTCATACAATTGGGACCGCGGGGTTTTGTCTTCCTGGTACCTCCAACCGTGATACTGCTGGGCCCACACTGCTGTCTTTACCCCAGATCTGGCCAGGATCTCTGCTTTCAGCTGGGAGTAGTCTGCTGCAGCCTCTTCAGGCAGATCATGGTAGGCCTTCTGGGCCTCTCCACACAGGAATGGGGCAAGGATGCCAGACCACTGATCTCGAGGCCAAGCCTCCCGTAGGGCTATCCTCTCAAAGGCCAGAAGGTATGCCTCTACATCATCCTCCCGTGTCATTTTCTGCAGCCAATGGCTGGCCCGTATGAGCCACGTCCCATCATGGCTGTGATTCAGCTCTGTAAGGGACTTTACATGGTTTACCAGTTCCCACAACATAGCTCGGTCTTGAGCAGCCTGGTCCATCAGCAGGCGATTAGTCTCTTGCTGCAGCCGCACTGCCTCCTGTTGGGCGGCTGCCTGGACACGGGTAGCCTCCTGCTGGGCTGCCGCAGCTTGTATCAGTGCCCGCACTACGTCATCCATTGTGGTGAAAAAAAATAAACCCTCTCCCTTCTTTTTGTTTGTTTTTTTTGTTGTTGTTTTTTTTAAATCACCCTCCTTCTTCCGCCGCGCTGTGCACCCCAAGATCCCACCCCTGACACCAGTGTGACAAAGTTCCTCCTCTATCTTGGTGGGTCCTGCGCTTATTGGTGGATGTTCTTGCCTCAGAGATTCACCATGTGGGTTGGGGAACAGCCCAGAGACCTTCCCCTCTGGAAGAACCCACAGTCCAGGTCAATTGGAATCTTTGGGGGGAACCCGGGCCCGCCCTCTACTCCGGGTTCCAGCCCAGGGCCCTGTGGACTGCAGCTGTCTATAGTGCCTCCTGTAACAGCTGCATGACAGCTACAACTCCCTGGGCTACTTTCCCATGGCCTCCTCCAAACACCTTTCTTATTCTGACCACAGGACCTTCTTCCTGGTGTCTGATAACACTTGTGCTCCTCAGTCCTCCAGCAGTACAACCTCTCACTCTCAGCTCCTTGCACCTCTTGCTCCCAGCTCCTCACACTCGCACCACAAACTGAAGTGAGCTCCTTTTAAAACCCAGGTGCCCTGATTAGCCTGCCTTAATTGATTCTAGCAGATTCTTCTTAATTGGCTCCAGGTGTCCTAATTAGTCCGCCTGCCTTGACTAGTTCTAGCAGGTTCCTGATTACTCTAGTGCAGCCCCTGCTCTGGTCACTCAGGGAACAGAAAACTACTCATTCAGTGATCAGTATATTTGCTCTCCACCAGACTCCTGTACCCCACTGGTCTGGGTCTGTCACACTTTATAAGTTTCAAATATTTTAACTGTTTCCTTCCTTTTCTGCATGTATAATAATATAATAAAATAATTGTTAATGGTCTTTGTTACAATGGGAATAAAAAAACAACAATGTTTACTTGATCTGAATGGCAGGTCAGACTGAGCTGTTCAATATTTTCGCAATAAGCATGGTTTTTAAACCAATAATATTCACTTTTGAGTCTATGACACCCACCCTGAATAATACATCTGACCTTTGACAAGTTCTTGGAGCAAAGAGAACATAAGAACGGCCATATTAGGTGAGACCAAAAGTCCATCTAGCCCATTATCTTGTCTTCCGACAATGGCCAATGCCAGGTGCTATGGAGGGAATGAACAGAACAGGCAGCAATCAAGTGATCCATCCCCCGTTCATAGCTTCTGGCAAACAGAGGCTAAGGACAACATCCATGCCCATCCTGGCTAATAGCCATTGATGGACTTATTCTCCATGAACTTATTTCGTTCTTTTTTGAAACCTGTTAGTGTCCTGGACTTCACAACATCTTCTGGCAAAGAGTTCCACATGTTGACTGGGTGTTGTGTGAAGAAATACTTCCTTTTGTTTGTTTTAAACCTGCTGTCTATTAATTTCATTTGGTGACCCCTGGTTCTTGTGTTATGAGAAGGAGAATAACACTTCCTTATTTACTTTCTCCATACCACTCATGATTTTATAGACCTCTATCATATCCCCCCCTTAGTCATCTCTTTTCCAAGCTGAAAAGTCCCAGTCTTATTAATCTCTCCTCATATGGAAGCTGTTCCATAACCATAATCATTTTTGTTGCCCTTTTCTGTACCTTTTCCAATCCCAGTATATCTTTTTTGAGATGGGATGACCAGATCTTCACACAGTCTTCAAGATGACTGGACAATTGGAAAAAGGCAAATATAGTGCCCATCCTTAAAAAAGGGAAGAAGGAGAACCCGGGGAACTACAGACTGGTCAGCCTCACCTCAGTCCCTAGAAAAATCATGGAGCAGGTCCTCAAGGAAACCATTTTGAAGCATTTGGAGGAGAGGAAGGTGATCAGGAACAGTCAACATGGATTCACCAAGGGCAAGTTATGCCTGACCAGCCTGATTGCCTTCTATGATGAGATAACTGGCTCTGTGGATATGGGGAAAGCGGTGGACGTGATATATCTTGACTTTAGTAAAGCTTTTGATACAGTCTCTCACAGTATTCTTACCAGCAAGTTAAAAAAGTATGGATTGGATGAATGGACTATAAGGTGGATAGAAATCTGGCTAGATTGTTGGGTTCAATGGGCAGTGACCAAAGGCTCGATGTCTATTTGGCAGCCGGTATCAAGCAGAGTGCCTCAGGGGTTGGTCCTGGGGCCGGTTTTGTTCAACATCTTTATTAATTATCAAAGGGGTAGCCGTGTTAGTCTGGATCTGTAAAAGCAGCAAAGAGTCCTGTGGCACTTTATAGACTAACAGACGTTTTGGAGCATGAGCTTTCATGGGTGAATATCCACTTCTTTGGATGCCTGTCCGAAGAAGGGGTATTCACCCACGAAAGCTCATGTTCCAAAATGTCTGTTAGTCTATAAGGTGCCACAGGACTCTTTGCATCTTTATTAATGATCTGGATGATGGGATGGATTGCACTCTTAGCAAGTTCGCATATGACACTAAGCTGGGGGGAGAGGCAGATACGGTAGAGGGTAGGAATAGGGTCCAGAGTGATCTAGACAAATTGGAGGATTGGGCCAAAAGAAATCTGATGAGGTTCAACAAGGACAAGTGCAGAGTCCTGCACTTAGGACCGAAGAATCCCATGCACTGTGATAGGCTGGGGATTGACTGGCTAAGCAGCAGTTCTGCAGAAAAGGATCTGGGGATTACAGTGGATGAGAAGCTGGATACAAGTCAGCAGTGTGCCCATGTTGCAAAGAAGGCTAATGGCATATTGGGATGCATTAGTAAGAGCATTGCCAGGAGACCGAGGGAAGTGATTATTCCCCTCTATTCAGCACTGGTGAGGCCACATCTGGAGTATTGCGTCCAGTTTTGGGCCCCTCACTACAGAAAGGATGTGGACAAATTGGAGAGAGTCCAGCAGAGGGCAACAAAAATGGTCAGGGGCTGGGGCACATGACTTACGAGAAGAGGCTGAGGGAACTGGGCTTGTTTAGTCTTCAGAAGAGAAGAGTGAGGGGGGATTTGATAGCAGCCTTCAACTACATGAAGGGGGGTTCCAAAGAGGATGGAAATCAGGTGTTCTCAGTGGTGGCAGATGACAGAACAAGGAGCAATGGTCTCAAGTTACAGTGGGGGAGGTCTAGGTTGGATATTAGAAAACACTATTTCACTAGGAGGGTGGTGAAGCACTGGAATGGGTTACCTAGGGAAGTGGTGGAATCTCCATCCTTAGAGGTTTTTAAGGCCTGGGTTGACAAAGCCCTGGCTGTAATGATTTAGTTGGGGTTGGTCCTGCTTTGAGCAGGGGGTTGTACTATATGACCTCCTGAGGTCTCTTCCAACCCTAATCTTCTATGATTCTATGATTCTATGAGGTTAGGCTTTGTCATAACTATAAAGGGAAGGGTAACAGCTCTCTGTGTACAGAGACTCCAAATCCTTTTACCTGTAAAGGGTTAAGAGGCTCGGGTAACCTGGCTGACACCTGACCCGAAGGACCAATAAGGGGGCAAGATACTTTCAAATCTTGGGGGGGGGAAAGGCTTTTGTGTGTGCTCTTTGTTTTAAGGGGTGGTTCGCTCTTGGGACTGAGAGGGACCAGACATCAATCCAGGTTCTCCCCATCTTTCTAAACAAGTCTCTCCTATTTCAAACTTGTAAGTAAAAAGACAGGCAAGGCGTCTTAGATTTACTTTGTTTTCTCAACTTGTAAATGTACCTTTTACCAGAGTGTTTATCTTTGTTTTGCTGTACTTTGAACCTAAGACAGAGGGGGGTCCTCTGAGCTCTTTAAGTTTGATTACCCTGTAAAGTTATTTTCCTTACTGATTTTACAGAGATGATTTTTACCTTTTTCTTTAATTAAAAGCCTTCTTTTTTAAGAACCAGATTGATTTCTCCTTGTTTTAAGATCCAAGGGGGTTTGGATCTGTATTCACCAGGAGTTGGTGAAAGGAGGGTGGGAGGAAGGAGGGGGGATGGTTAATTTCTCCTTGTTTTAAGATCCAAGGGGGTTTGGATCTGTATTCACCAGGGAATTGGTAAAAGGTTTCTCAAGGCTTCCCAGGGAGGGAGTTCTTGTGATGGTGGCAGCGGACCAAAGCTAAGCTGGTAGATAAGCTTAGGAGTCCTCATGCAGGCCCCCACTCTTGTACCCTAAAGTTCAAAGTGGGGATACAGCCTTGACATTGGTCCTGCTTTGAGCAGGGGGTTGTACTATATGACCTCCTGAGGTCTCTTCCAACCCTAATCTTCTATGATTCTATGATTCTATGAGGTTAGGCTTGCTTTGAGAACACCTACCAGATCAGGCGAGATAGGCAGGGGAAAGCTTTCTTTGTGAATCCCACCTGGGTTTAGGCACCAGCTGCATCAAGACTGAGGTAGCTGTGCGCATGCCACCAGCAGATGTTTAGGGACTTTAGGTGCCTTTAGGGTTAGGCAGAGTGGGGGTCCAGAGGATCTCAGTGGCACTTCAACGTTGGACTTAGGCCCCTAAAGTGGCAGTGAAGTGTCTAAGTCCCTTAGTGGATCTACTTTCAAAGGCAACTTTGAAAATCCCAGCCTAAGTGAATTGTCCAAGGTAATGCTGTGAGCCTTTCACAGAGAAAGATGTCCAAACCCTGCTCTCCAGCTTACCAGGTTGGTACCTTAGCCACAAAATCACCATGCCCATATTATCCTCTCTCCCTGAAAAATGTAATCCCTTGTAAAGATAGATGTCACAGACTGAACAACAGTGTGTGCTTGCAGGAGGATTTCCTCCATATGCAGAACACTGAAATATTTGTAATGAACATTAAAGTGCATCAAGGGTTATTTAATTATATATGCACCCAATAAAACATAACCTGGTGACTACCATAAGCTATGGAAACGCATCTGAAGAAGGGCATTTTTCAGCTTGGGAGGTAGAATATATAAGAAAATCAATAGCTGATGTAAAATTTCATGGCAGTAGTCAAGTCTCTGATTAGCAAAGTGCTTGTTTTTTTGTTTCTTTTTTTTTTTTTTTTTTTTAATTTGGTTTTCATTTTTTTTTATATTTTTTCGACGAGTTGAAAGATGAGGAAGGTAAATTTCCTAGTCTGAGTTCTTGACCTAATTTTGGGAAATATAAACAGCAAAGAATTGATATAGAAATATTGCATCAAAATATAACATGATGTTTTTTAAACTAAATTCCAGTTTCTTTTATAAGCCATAGATGCAGCACAAGGCAAACATGGATTGGAGGAATCAATCAACCAGCACAGAATTCATCCTCCTGGGATTCAGGGATCTCCCTGAACTACAGATTCTTCTCTTCCTGTTGTTCCTAGTGATCTACATTGAGACAGTGGTCGGGAACATCCTCTGTGTTGCGGTAGTTGTGGCTGATCAGCACCTCCACACCCTCATGTACTTCTTCCTTGGAAACTTGTCCTGCTTTGAGACCTGCTACAGCTCCACCATCCTGCCCAAGATGCTGGCCAGTCTCCTGACTGGGGTCAGAACCATTTCTGTTAGCGGCTGTATTGTGCAATTATATTTCTTTGGATTCCTTGCGTGTATAGAGTGTTATTTCCTAGCTGTGATGTCTTATGACTGGTATTGAGCGATATGTAACCCCCTGCATTATGCAGCCCTTATGAATGGCAGGTTGTGCTTTCAGCTAGCAGCTGGGTCTTGGTTCAGTGCATTTCTACCTATTAGCATAATAATATTTATAATGTCACCTTTAACTTTCTGTGGCCCCAATGAAATTGACCATTTCTTTTGTGACTTCACGCCAATGATAAAATTGTCCTGCAGCGACACCCACCTGATACAACTTCTGGCTTTCACACTCTCAGCCTTCCCACATTTCTATTAACCTTGACATTCTATGTTCATATAATCAGTACCATCCTGAGGATCCCTTCCACCACCGGGAGGCAAAAGGCTTTTTCCGCCTGCTCCTCTCACCTCATTGTGGTGACAAGTTTCTATGGGACCCTAATGATTGTGTATATCTTGCCAAACCATAACCTGATGGGAGACCTACACAAAGTGTTCTCTGTCTTCTACATGGTCTTTACTCCCTTGGTCAATCCTCTCATATACAGTCTAAGAAACAAAGACGTCAAGCAGGTCCTGAGAAAAACTGCCAGGAAACTTGTGGCTTTTACAGCGGCAGCTCCAGGCACCAGCGCTCCAAGTGTGTGCCTGGGGCGGCAAGCCGTGGGGGGGTGCCCTGCCGGTTCATGCGAGGGCGGAAGTCAGGCAGCCTTCAGCAGCATGCCTGCAGGAGGTCCGCCGGTCCCGGGGATTCAGCGGCAATTTGGTGGCAGGTATGACGAAGCCGCGAGACCGGGGACCTCCTGCAGGCAAGCCGCCAAAGGCAGCCTGCCTGCCATGCTTGGGGTGGCAAAAATGCTAAAGCCGCCCCTGGGCTTTTAGAAGAATTCAGAGAATCTGAGCTAATTTATTAAGGATAAATAACCTGGAGATAGTGCATGTGGATGATCATTAGATGCTTCAAGATCTTGGGGAAACAAGCGCACACTGAGTATTTTGACATGTGTGACTGTCACTCAATTTAAAACTCATATGTGTTGAGCTGGTGTCAGGGGTCCATCTAGCATATGACTTTGTTTATTTCTTTATCAGTGTGGTTAGGAATTATCACAGGCTTCGGCTTCTAATTTTCCCCGGGGCTGCTCAACCCCGCTTAGCCCCAGGCCCTGCCAAACTCCACCACTTCCCCTAAGCCCCCACCTCTGCCCCCCCTCTTCCCGTCCCTGCTCCACCTCCAGCCCCACCCCCACCCCATCTCTTCCCTGCCTATTTCCACCCCGTCACCCAAGTGCACCCTGTCCCCGCACCTCCTCCTCCTTTCCAGCACCTCCTGCGCGCTGCTGAACAGCTGTTCTGCAGAGTTCAGGAGACACTGGGAAGGAGTTTGGGTGGGAGTGGGGGAGCTTGGCTGCCGGTGGGTGATAAGCACCCACTATTTTTTTCTCCGTGGGTGGTCCATCCCTGGAGCACCCACGGAGTCAGTGCCTATGGTAATTATTAAAGCTGGCTGAATTTTGTTGTTGAAAAATTGTCCTTTTTTCAAAATTGGTAATTTTTGTGAATATATATATCATTTTCCTTTTCTTTCAATGAAATTGAAAACTATTGTTTTAATTCTCTTTCTTTCTTTTTATTTCCCTCCTTTCCCCCTGTCTTTCCCCACGCCCCTTTTTCAGTGGCAAAATGGAAAATGGAAAAAAAGGGAAATGTGGGGGCAACGGGGCGTGGAAAGAGGAAGATGAGACAAGAGAAAGGGACAGGAGGGGATGGGGAGGGAAAACCAACCATCCAAACAACAATAAACCCAGAAAACTCAGAGAAATGAAAATTTTCTAACAGGAAAAATTTGGATAATAATTTTCAATATAAAATGTGAAAAAACAATTTTTCGTGAAAGTCTTTCCAATTTTCAACCAGCTCTGGTCATGATCGTTGCCAGCAATGAGGTGTTGATGATGATGGGTGGTGATCACAGTACGCATTGGGGGCAAAATTCAGTGAAACTAGCACAAAGCCTTTAACACCTGCTGAAGGTTAGGGTTTTCAAAAGATCCCCAGTGAGTTCATAGAATCATAGAATCATAGAATATCAGGGTTGGAAGGGACCTCAGGAGGTCATCTAGTCCAACCCCCTGCTCAAAGCAGGACCAATTCCCAACTAAATCATCCCAGCCAGGGCTTTGTCAAGCCTGACCTTAAAAACCTCTAAGGATGGAGATTCCACCACTTCCCTAGGTAACCCATTCCAGTGCTTCACCACCCTCCTAGTGAAAAAGTTTTTCCTAATATCCAACCTAAACCTCCCCCACTGCAACTAGAGACCATTACTCCTTGTTCTGTCATCTGCTACCACTGAGAACAGTCTAGATCCATCCTCTTTGGAACCCCCTTTCAGGTAGTTGAAGGCTGCTATCAAATCCCCCCTCACTCTTCTCTTCTGCAGACTAAACAAGCCCAGTTCCCTCAGCCTCTTCTCGTACGTCATGTGCTCCAGCCCCCTAATAATTTTTGTTGCCCTCCGCTGGACGCTTTCCAAGTTTTCCACATCCTTCTTGTAGTGTGGGGTACAAAACTGGACACAGTACTTCAGATGAGGCCTCACCAATGTCGAATAGAGGGGAATGATCACGTCCCTTGATCTACTGGCAATGCCCCTACTTATACAGCCCAAAATGCCATTAGCCTTCTTGGCAACAAGGACACACTGTTGACTCATATCCAGCTTCTCGTCCACTGTAACTGCCTAGGTCCTTTTCTGCAGAACTGCTTCCTAGCCATTCGGTCCCTAGTCTGTAACAGTGAATGGGATTCTTCTGTCCTAAGTGCAGGACTCTGCACTTGTCCTTATTGAACCTCATAAGGTTTCTTTTAGCCCAATCCTCTAATTTGTCTAGGTCCCTCTGTATCCTATCCCTACCCTCCAGTGTATCTATCACTCCTCCCAATTTAGTGTCATCTGCAAACTTGCTCAGAGTGCAATCCACGCCATCCTCCAGATCATTAATGAAGATATTGAACAAAACCGGCCCCAGGACCGACCCTTGGGGCACTCCGCTTGAAACCGGCTGCCAACTAGACATGGAGCCGTGGATCACTTCCATTAAGCCCGACGATCTAGCCAGCTTTCTATCCACCTTATAGTCCATTCATCCAGCCCATACTTCTTTAACTTGCTGGCAAGAATACTGTGGGAGACTGTATAAAAAGCCTTGCTAAAGTCAAGGAATAACACATCCACTGCTTTCCCCTCATCCACAGACCCAGTTATCTCCTCATAGAAGGCAATTAGGTTAGTCAGACATGACTTGCCCTTGGTGAATCCATGCTGACTGTTCCTGATCACTTTCCTCTCCTCTAAGTGCTTCAGAATTGATTCCTTGAGGACCTGCTCCATGATTTTTCCAGGGACTGAGGTGAGGCTGACTGGCCTGTAGTTCCCCGGATCCTTCTTCTTCCCTTTTTTAAAGATGGACACTACATTAGCCTTTTTCCAGTCATCCGGGACCTCCCCCGATCACCATGAGTTTTCAAAGATAATGGCCAATGGCTCTGCAATTACATTTGCCAACAACTTTAGCACCCTCGGATGCAGCGCATCTGGCCCCATGGACTTGTGCTCGTCCAGTTTTTCTAAATAGTCCCAAACCACTTCTTTCTCTACAGAGGGCTGGTCACCTTCTCCCCATACTGTGCTGCCCAGTGCAGCAGTCTGGGAGCTGACCTTGTTTGTGAAGACAGAGGCAAAAAAATTATTGAGTACATTAGCTTTTTCCACATCCTCTGTCACTAGGTTGCCTCCCTCATTCAGTAAGGGGCCCACACTTTCCTTGACTTTCTTCTTGTTGCTAACATACCTGAAGAAACCCTTCTTGTTACTCTTAACATCTCTTGCTAGCTGCAACTCCAATTGTGATTTGGCCTTCCTGATTTCATTCCTGCATGGATTTTACTGTTAAACCAAGCTGATCGCCTGCCATATTTACTGTTCTTTCTACACATTGGGATGATTTTTTCCTGCAACCTCAATAAGGATTCTTTAAAATACAGCCAGCTCTCCTGAACTCCTTTCCCCCCCATGTTATTCTCCCAGGGGATCCTGCCCATCAGTTCCCTGAGGGAGTCAAAGTCTGCTTTTCTGAAGTCCAGGGTTCGTATTCTGCTGCTCTCCTTTCTTCCTTGTGTCAGGATCCTGAACTCGACCATGTCATGGTCACTGCCTCCCAGGTTCCCATCCACTTCTGCTTCCCCTACTAATTCTTCCTGGTTTGTGAGTAGCAGGTCTAGAAGAGCTGTGCCCCTGGTTGGTTCCTCCAGCACTTGCACCAGGAAATTGTCCCCTACACTTTTCAAAAACTTCCTGGATTGTCTGTGCACTGCTGTATTGCTCTCCCAGCAGATATCAGGGTGATTAAAGTCTCCCATGAGAACCAGGGCCTGTGATCTAGTAACTTCCGCTAGTTGCCGGAAGAAAGCCTCATCCACCTCATCCCCCTGGTCTGGTGGTCTATAGCAGACTCCCACCACGACATCACCCTTCTTGCTCACACTTCTAAACTTAATCCAGAGACTCTCAGGTTCTTTTTGCAGTTTCATACCGGAGCTCTGAGCAGTCATACTCTTCTCTTACATACAACACAACTCCCCCACCTTTTCTGTCCCGCCTGTCCTTCCTGAACAGTTTATATCCATCCATGACAGTACACCAGTCATGTGAGTTATCCCACCAAGTCTCTGTTATTCCAATCACATCATAATTACTTGACTGTGCCAGGACCTCTAGTTCTCCCTGCTTGTTTCCCAGGCTTCTTGCATTTGTGTATAGGCACTTAAGATAACTTGCTGATTGTACTGCTTTCTCAGTCTGAGACAGGAATCCTCCCTTCTTGCACTCTCCTGCTTGTGCTTCCTCGTGGTATCCCATTTCCCCACTTACCTCAGGGCTTTGGTCTCCTTCCCCCTGTGAACCTAGTTTAAAGCCCTCCTCACTAAGTTAGCCAGCCTGCTTGCGAAGATGCTCTTCCCTTTCTTCGTTAGGTGGAGCCCGTCTCTGCTTAGCACTCCTCCTTCTTGGAACACCATCCCATGGTCGAAGAATCCAAAGCCTTCTCTCTGACACCACCTGCGTAGCCATTCCTTGACTTCCACAATTCGACAGTCTCTACCCAGGCCTTTTCCCTGCACAGGGAGGATGGACGAGAACATCACTTGCACCTCAAACTCCTTTATCCTTCTTCGCAGAGCCACATAGTCTGCAGTGATCAGCTCAAGGTCATTCTTGGCAGTATCATTGGTGCTCACGTGGAGAAGCAGGAAGGGGTAGCGATCCGAGGGCTTGATGAGTCTCGGCAGTCTCTCCGTCACATCGTGAATCCTAGCTCCTGGCAAGCAGCACACCTCTCGGTTTTCCCGGTCAGGGCGGCAGATAAATGACTCAGTCCCCCTGAGGAGGGAGTCCCCGACCACCACCACCCTCCTCCTTCTCTTGGGAGTGGTGGTCGTGGAACCCCATCCCTAGGACAGTGCATCTCATGCCTTTCAATCGGTGGAGTCTCCTTCTGCTCCCTTCCCTGAGATGTATCATCTAGTCCACTCTCTGCATTAGTACTTGTGGAGAGAACATGAAAACGGTTGCTCACCTGTATATCCATTGCTGGTACATGGACGCTCCTCTTTCTTCTTCTGGAGGTCACATGCTGCCAAATTTCTTGACCGTCCCTCAGTCCCCTCTGAACAGCCTGCTCCAATTCTTCAGAACATTGTGCGCATAGAACCATATCCTGACATCTGTCCAGGACATTTTCATTTTCTCTTATGCAACGCAGGGTCGATACTTGTTTCTCCAGACCTCGAACCTTCTCTTCCAATATGGAGACCAGTTTGCACTTTGTACAGACAAAGTCATTTCTGTCCGGTGGAAGAAAGACAAACATGGCACAACCTGTGCAGGTTACAACATCTGAACGCTCACCTTCCATAATTTCTTCCTTCTAAGAGCTTCCTCAGCTGTTGCAGCAACTCAGAGAAGCCTGCAAGATGAAAGCCTCAGTGGGCTCTCCCCAGGCGAACTCCTAGCAAACTCCCTCTGTTAGCCTCCGCTGTTCGCCGCTCAGCTGGTTCGCTGATGACTGCCTTTTTATAACAGTCAGGCCCACTCAAGGCCCACCTGGAACAAAGCACTCCCAATTCACACTGTTCAAACAAACAATCAAGGACACGGTCAAACTGACAAACTGTCCCCAAGAAAACAGACACTCAGATACTCACCAACACAGCCCCCCTAATGCAGCACTTAGCATACCTCCTCTCGGACAGATCCCAGGCAAACTCCCTCTGTTAGCCTCCGCTTTTCGCCGCTCTTTAGGTGCCCAAAAGAGTTTAAGGGAGTTAGGTGCTCAACAATGGGAATTGGGTTCCTAACTCCCTTTGTCTTCTTAGAATAGCCCAGCTTCAGGCGTGTTCAGATTCAGTGGCTGATGACCTTATTTGTGGCCTCTGACCTGGGTAAATGTCGCTCTGAGGCTGAGGAGGGTGGCAGTAGCTGAAAATGTGCAGAGACCGGTGATAGAGTGAAAGGGTCTCCGATATTTGACACAAGGCAAATGTAATTAAGCTGCGGGGATGGACCCATGTGCGTGTGACGGGGTAGGAATATCACAATAGCAAATTTAATAAAATGGAAAAAAAAATTGACCAAATATGTCTAACATCCTTTTTGTGATCTTCCATCACTCTGCTTTTTTCTTGCTTTCTTAGACTGTATTTTCCCTAATACTCTTTGATAGGCATCTTTACGAGTTCCACTTCTACCTATGGGTGTGTATACACAGCAGCTGAGTTAGACATTCCTGCAGTAGCTTTGATCAAGCAAGCCAGCTAAAAAGAGAAGAGTAGCTTTGGCAGCACAGGCTAGCAGAATCCCACCGAGACCCTAGCGATGACCCTAGCAACACCCCCCCCCCCCCGTTGCTACACTGCCCGAGCTGGAAATAACACCTCCAGCTGCAGTATAGACATTCTGTAAAAATGACTTAACTTTCATCTCTTCAAACTATCTACTTCTACGGCTCCTCTTAACCTAGTGTTAGGGCATCCTTGGATGGGTCATCCTGGGAAACTGATCATAAGACCTCTGGATCTAAAAACATGTATGTCTACTGATTGAACTAAAGAACCAGCCGTGCCAACTTGGAAGCAATAGCAGACTGGTAAACAGCTGTACATGGCCTAGCTCTTAGGTGGAGGTAAAGAGCCCCCTCTGTTACACTAGGGTCTGCATGACCACTTTGTATTTATAAACATAACCCTACAATAAATCTATCCCTATATTACTGAAGGTGGGATTTTTCAAGGCCACATATGAGGCTCAACTGCTTTTAATTTCTAATGGGGACTGTGCAGTCAACACAGGTTGATTTCCCCTCCAGAGCCCCACAGTCTCAAGTATGGGTGGGAATTGAGTTGATAGCTCACGTTCCCCTCTATTTGGCACTGGTGAGGCCACACCTGGAGTATGTGTCCAGTTTTGGTCCCCCCACTACAGAAGGGATGTGGACAAATTGGAGAGAGTCCAGCGGAGGGCAATGAAAATGATTAGGAGGCTGGGGCACATGACTTACGAGGATTGGCTGAGGGAACTGGGGTTATTTAGTCTGCAGAAGAGAAGAGTGAGGGTGGATTTTATAGCAGCCTTCAACTACCTGAAGGGGGGTTCCAAAGAGGATGGAGCTAGGCTGTTCTCAGTGGTGGCATATGACAGAACAAGAAGCAATGGTCTCAAGTTGCAGTGGTGGTCTAGGTTGGATATTAGGAAACATTATTTCTCACTAGGAGGGTGGTGAAGCACTGGAATGGGTTCCCTAGGGAGGTGGTGGAATCTCCATCCTTAGAGGTTTTTAAGGCCTGGCTTGTCTTGACAAAGCCCTGGCTGGGATTGTTCCTGCTTTGAGCATGGGATTGGACTAGACGACCTCCTGAGGTCTCTTCCAACCCTAATATTCTATGATTCTAACAGTCTTGCACTTGTAATACCAACAGATCACGGTCATCAGCAGGCAGGATTGAACTTGGGACCTCTGAAGCTTAATACATGAGCTTCTACTGCAGGAGCTAAAAGCCATGCGCCTCTTAGCTAAGATGTAGCAAACTCATTAATCTCTAGATGGTCTAGGTGCTAGTAGACAGGGACAGAGTGCCACACCAAGCAGGCAATGGGTTACTCACTCACTTGATAGGCATTTTTACTGACTCTTATGCATGTGGGGCATTTTATGCCTAAATTCAATGGGATTACTCGTGTGTTAAGCTAATGACATGCATAAGTGTTTTTCACTAGTACAGCAGTAATACAGTGGGGTTGGCATGTTTCAGTGAGGATTTCATGCTGAAGACTACTCTCTGCATCCACTAGAGACCTCCCATAATGGACTAGTTATTGCAATACTGCTTCATCTGAGGTTACAATTATAATTAAAATTGCTGTTTACTCAATCTTCAAAACAAAACAATTATTAGCTCTCCAGCTCAGTAATTCTTATGCCGTTCAAGAGCATTAAGGGAGATCTTGCTGTCTGCTATAAATATCACATCATTATGTAGAAGGAGAGGTTACTTTTTTGTGTGTTGGCTACCAGTCAGAATGATACTTGAAGACAAGAGGTTCAAATCTATCCTCTTCATTCTCTCCTTTTATCTGCAATTCTTATGGAAAGAAGAGGAAAACATCAGGAAGGAAAGGTGACTGATAACTGTCCCGAATAATTACTGAACATGTGAATCTGATCAGGGCCTTTATAGTGCATTTCTACAAAGAAAACACAGGCCAGATTCTGATCTCATTTGCACTGGTGTAAAAATGAATTGCCTCTACTGGCATTAGTGGATTTAAATTTGATAAGAATCTGGCCAGGTATGACGGGAAGTTAAAGTATTGAGACTTGTTAATTTTTCTTGATACTGATAAGTGATGTCTATTTCTAGATGATGGCGAATAATTTATTTTCATGTAACTAACTGGGATCTAGAGGCCAGTTTTCAGAAGGGATCAGTACTATAGCTGCTTCCAAAAGGGGACAAACTTATCATGTAAAGTTTGGCAAACATTTAATCCTGATTTTTTTGGTCCAAAAAACTGAAATTCAGAAAATGTCAACCAGCTCTAGTAAGAGTCCATGACTGCAGCTGAAGTAATTGGTATCAGCATCTCTAAAGCTCAGAGCCCCACACTGCGATTTCCAAAGTGGATGAAGGTTGCATAAACAATGGGCCACTTGCTAAAGTCCTAGCTCAAGCAAACTCATGATAACTTCAGTGGGAATTTGGCTGTATAAACCAGGAGAAAAAAATAGAGTAATGGTTTCAGGCTCTGATCTTTGAGTTCTGTGAGTGGCTTTTCAAGAAAGGCTTCAATTTTGCCATCCTTTGTCATTTTGAATAGCACTTGGGACTAGTCATGGGGTAGAATATCACTCAGTGGATTAAATGATTGCATGAAATGGATGTGCAGATTGTCCAGCAAAAAGCCTATGCACTACGAAGTCCCAAGTTTAATTTAAATGGTGCATAAATGTGTAACATACATGACAATTTCCTGCAATATCCTGGTCAAACCTTACTGAATTACGCTAAACCCTATTGAACTAAGTAATTTTAGGAGTTCATTGTATTAAAAATGCAAATGTTTATGTATTATCGTGGGATGAATGTAACGTCTCTAAGGAGGAGACCTAACTAATGAAAGACCTTGGGAAGTGTTATGAGCTTCAAAGAACTATTTGGAGCAATGTGAACTTTTTAAGTTAATTGGGTTTCCCAGGAAATCTCTAGGCAGAGGGGTATGCTAATGTAACCCCCCACTCAGAGAAGAGGTGACCCTTTCTCTGCAGATCAGCTGTTATATGATGACAGGTCAAAGACCCAAACTGTATAAAGAAGTGACTCATAGATGCATGGGTGTACTTGTTCTGAGCCAAGGCAGTTATGAATTTGTAAGCACAAAAAACCCCCACAACCCCTCAGTGGTGTTTGAAGGACCGGCCAGAGCCCTGGTTGGAGTTGGGATGGTCTCTAGTGAGGTCATTAGCAGGTGTGTAGCTTCTTTTATGGGTTCAAAAAAGCACTAGATAAGTTCATGGAGGATAGATCCATTAATGGCTATTAGCCAGAATAGGCAGGGATGGTGTCCCTAGCCTGTGTTTGCCAGAAGCTGGGAATTGGTGACAGGGGATGAATCACTTGATGATTGATGTTCTGTTCATTCCCGCTGAAGAACCTGACATTGGCCACTGTCAGAAGACAGGATACTGGACTAGATGAACCTTTGGTCTGACCCAGTATGGCCGTTCTTATCTTCTAAGTGTTTTTATATATTTTCTCTGTAATGCTTTCACCTTCAGAATCAATGCACCTGCTTAGAAAGGGTGGTGTGGTAATTGAACAGTGAGCAATTATACTGTTTATAGCTTCTGAGGAAGGAAAGCAAAGCAGGCCTGGTGAGGCAGATGGTTTTGCTGGGGAATTCACAGCACAGTCAGGGAACTGTGCAGCCTGGAAATATGCTGGGGGTCAGGAGGGAGGGAGTCACAAGTCTCTGCCCAAGAGAGAGGAGCCAGGAGCCATAGAGAGGGTGCCCCCGCTGGACCACAGATGGGAATGAACTGTATCAAAGTGCACTTGGGGCCGAAGTGTAGAATACCTCAGGTGCTGGCCCCTGTGCACAGGGGTGAATTTCACCAAACGAGTCAGGCCAGAATCTAGCCCTTACTGAGGGATGAGTAAACACAGAGTAAGAACTTCAGATTTGTCTCTGTAATACTTGCATTATCATGATGTTTTTCTCCAGCTAAATCCTATATGGCAAAGCTCCTCCCATGGAATGAAACATCGGTCACGGAATTCATACTGCTGGGATTTTCAGAGAGCCATGAAGTACAGCTCCTACTCTTTGCGTTGTTTTTACTTTTCTACCTCGTAGCCCTGGCGGGAAACACTCTCCTGCTCATCACACTGGCTGCTGAGTGGAGCCTTCATACCCCCATGTACTTTTTCCTGGGTAACCTCTCCTTCCTGGAGATCTGCTACACAACCAACATATTCCCCTGTATGTTAGCCAGCTTCCTTGCTGAGGCAAAATCGATTTCTTTCAGTGGCTGTATGGCCCAGTTTTATCTGTTCGGTTCCTTGGGTGGCACCGAATGTCTCCTCCTGTCCGTGATGTCGTACGACCGGTATCTAGCCATATGCAATCCGCTCCGCTATGCAACTGTTATGAGCAGGGGCGTGTGCCTTTGCCTGGCAGCTGCCTCCTGGATCAGTGGCTTTGTGATTTCCTTGGTGAGCATTCTGTTCATGATGAGCTTAACATTCTGCGGCCCCAATGAAATAGATCATTTCTTCTGTGATTTCACCCCGCTCCTGAGGCTGGCCTGCTCAGATACTTACCTTTTCGAAAAGGTCTCCTTCTTCTTGTCTTCCACTCTGACACTGGTCCCCTTTTTGTTAACCGTGGTGTCCTATATTTATATCCTATCTGCCATCCTCAACCGCCCGTCCACCGCCAGGTCACAAAAGGCCATTTCCACTTGCTCATCTCACCTTATAGTAGTCACTACATTCTATGGGACTCTGATTGCTATGTACGTGGTACCAGCTGCTGACCACTCCCTAGATCTGAATAAAGTCTTCTCCATCTTCTATACCATGATGACCCCCATGGCGAATCCCCTCATATATAGTCTGAGGAACAGGGAAGTACGCAAAGCCCTGAAGAGGCTGGTAGGTAGAAAATTTGCTTCTTGTTGGAAAGAAAAGAGTGGGAAGATGTGACTGCCCAAAATGGTATTGTGTCCTTTATTCTTAATTAGACATTTAACTCCATGAAGGCAGGAATATTTCTGTTGGTTATAACACAGTAGTTGGCTGGGAGTATAGGAAATATGTGTTCAGTTCTTAGATCTGTCACTGACTCACTGTGTGACCTTTGGTATTTCAAATAACCTCTCTATGACTCAGTTTCCTCCTCTATAATACTGCCTTATTCCTTTAATAGTTATCTGACACCTGTAACAAAGTGGGGGTGGTGTTTTTAATGTTTTGTCTGACTAGTGTGTGTGCCTCAGTTTCCCCTGTGTGTTACCCCAGTATCTATGTGGTGGGACAAGGGTGTGTTGATCATTGCAGTGATGCCTAGCGGGCCGGTGTGACTGTCATCTGGCTGCCTGGGCACAGACAATGGCTGACACTCTGTATCCTGGCAACTCTGCAAGAGCCAGCTGGAGGTGTTGGAGAACAAAGCGAGAAGTGGAAGCCAGGTGACCAGTTTGCCCGGGAAAGAGACAAAGGATGGAGGAGGGGCAACTGGACATGACTGAGGGTGGGCTGCTGGAAGTGAGTCAGTCTCCTTTTGGGACTCAGGGGGGAGAGCCCAGGGCTCTGGATTCCCCAAGATGGACTTTGCTGAGCTTCTGTGCTAACAATATCTTTTCTATGCTGTGTCCCAGTTGACTAATAAACCCTTCTGTTTTACAATGCTGGCTGAGAGTCACTACTGACTGAAAAGTTGGGGCGCGCAGCCTGACTGAGGGGGGTGTTGTAAGGCTTACCCTGGTATCTCATTCAGGCAGACTCACTGTGGGGATCTCACAGTGCAAAAAGAAGAGTGCTGAACGCTCTGAGGTCAGACCCAGGAGGCGCTGAAACCAAGGAGGCTTGCCCCAGTGAGAGTGTGCTCGGAGGGGTTGTCACACTACACCAGAGGGGTCCCATCTGAACTTCATTCTAATGGTTCCAAGAGCACCGAGGCTGCACACTCCATGACAACACCACGATATAGGCATCTTAGTGCGATAGATAGATAGATAGATAGATAGATAGATAGATAGATAGATAGATAGATAGATAGAT